>NW_027212160.1:7500-47500 GCF_036971445.1 Narcine bancroftii | reverse complement strand
GAGGGAGTGAGAGAGAGAGTGGGAGAGGGGAGAGAGAGGGAGAGAGAGGGAGGAAAAGAGACAGAGAGGAAGGAGGGAGAGAGAGGGAGGGAGAAGGAGAGAGAGAGAGAGAGAGAGAGAGAGGGAGTGCGATAGAGAGAGAAAAAGAGAGTGAGATCGAGGGAGAGACAGAGCGGGAGGGTGGGCGAGAGTGAGAGAAGAGAGAATGAAAGAGAGAGGGAGAGGGAGAGAGGAAAAGAGAGAGAGGGAGAGAGAGAAAGAGAGAGTGACGGAGAGAGAGAGAGAGGGAAAGGGAGAGAGAAAGAGAGAGAGAGAGAGAGAGAGAGATGTATAGAGAGTGGGAGAGACCGAGAGCGAGTCAATAGAGAGAGAAAGAGAGAGAGAAAGAGAGAGAGAGGGAGGGAGAGAAGAGGAAAATATATATATATAGAGAGGGAGGGAGTGAGTGATAAGGAGAGAGAGAGAAAGGGAAAGAGACAGAAAGGGAGATAGAGAGATAGTGGGTGAGGGAGAAAGAGAGAGGGAGAGAGGGAGAGAGAGAGAGTGGGGGAGAGAGAGAGAGGGAGAGAGAAAGAGAGAGAGTGGAAGAGTGAGAGAGAGAAAAAGAGAGAGAGGGAGAGAGAGAGAGAGAGAAAAAAAGAGGTATGAGAGAGAGGGAATGAGAGAGAGAGGGAAAGGGAGAGAGAGAAAGCGGGAGATTGAGTGAGAGTGAAAGAGAGAGAGAGGGAGAGGGAGTGGTACAGATAGTGAGAGAGAGAGGGAGAGAGAGAGAGGGTGTGGGGAGAGAGAGAGAGTGTTGGAGATCGAGAGTAAATGAGAGAGTGAGAAGGAGAGAGGGAGGGAAAGAAGGAGAGAGAAGGAGAGAGAAGGAGAGAGAGAGAGGGGATAGATGCTGAGAGAGAGAGAGAGAGGCAGAGGGAGATAGAGCAAGAGTAAGGTAGAGAGAGAGAGCAGGACATAGATAGGGAGAGGGAGAGAGAGAGAGAGGGAGAGAGAAATGGAGGGAGAGAGAGAGAGTGGGAGATAGAGAGGGATATAGAGAGAGAGAGTGGGAGAGAGTGGGAGTGAGGGAAGAGCGAGAGGGAGGGGTAGAGAGAGAGAGAGATAGAGCGGGATATAGAGAGTAAGAGAGAGAGAGAGAAGGAGAGAGGCAGAGAGGGAGAGGGAGAGAGAGAGTGAGAGGGAGAGAGAAATGGAGAGGCAGAGAGAGAGGGAGAGTGGGAGATGGAGAGGGCGAGAGAGGGAGAGAGAGAAGGGGAGAGAGTGGGGAAGAGAGAGAAAGAAGGAAAGAGAAAGAGAGAGAGATAGGTGGAGAGGGACAGATGGATGAAGAGAGACAT
Organism: Narcine bancroftii; assembly: GCF_036971445.1. NCBI lineage: Eukaryota > Metazoa > Chordata > Chondrichthyes > Torpediniformes > Narcinidae > Narcine > Narcine bancroftii. The sequence goes on along the minus strand of NW_027212160.1, from coordinate 46,160 downwards.
AGAGAGTGTGGGGAGGGAGAGAGAGAGCGAGGGAAGAGAGAGTGAAAGAGAGAGAGAGAGAAAGAGAGAGGGAGGGAGAGAGAGAGAGGGAAAGGGAGAGAGAAAGAGAGAGAGAGAAGGAGAGAGAGAGAGATATATATAGAGAGAGGGAGAGACCGAGAGCGAAAGAAGAGAGAGAGAAAGAGAGAGAGAGGGAGGGAGAGAAAGAGGAAAAAAAATATATATATATAGAGAGAGATATATATATAGAGAGAGGGAGAGACCGAGAGCGAGAGGAGAGAGAGAGAGAAAGTAAGAGGGAGGGTGAGAGAGAGAAAGAGAGAGAGTGGGAGAGAGTGAGAAAGAGAGGGAGGAGAGCTAGTGGGAGAGAGTGAGAGGGAGAGAGAGAAAGAGAAAGAGAGAGAGAGGAAGAGAGATGGAGAGAGAGAGTGAGAGAGAGAGAGGTAGAGAGAGGGAGAGAGAGCGAAAGAGGGAGTGCGGGAGAGATTAGAGAGAGAGGGACAGAGAGAGGGAGAGGCAGGGAGGTGAGAGGGAAAAAGGGAAAGGCAGAACGAGGGAGAGATAGAGAGAAAGAGAGAGAGAGGGAGAGTGAAAGAGAGAGAGGGAGGGGGAGAGGGAGGGAGAGAGAGAGGGAGGGAGAGAGAGATGGAGAGAGAGAGAAAGAGAGGGAGAAGGAGAGAGAGTGAGAGAGAGGGAGAGAGGGAGAAAGGGAAGAGAGAGGGAAAGGGAGAGATAGAGAGCAGGAGATAGAGAGTGAGAGAGAGAGAGAGACGGAGACAGAGAGGGAGTGAGAGTGTGTGAGAGAGAGAGAAAGAGAGGAGGGAAGGGGGGAGAGGGAGAGAGTGAGAGAAAGAGGGAGTGGGAGAGGGAGGGAGGGATGGAGAGAAAAAGAGAGAGAGAGTGAGAGAGAGAGAGAGGGAAAGAGATGGAGAGGGAGAGAGAGAGAAAAAGAGAGAGAGAGAGAGCGGGAGGGAGAGAGAGAGAGAGAGGGAGAGACAGAGAGGGAGAGAGAGGGAGAGAGAGTGAGTGGGCGAGAGAGAGGAAAGGAGAGAGAGAGAGTGGATGAGAGAGAGAGAGGTAGACTGAGAGGGAGAGAGGGAGAGAGAGAGGAGTGAGAGAGGGAGGGGTAGACAGAGAGAGAGAGAAGAGAGAGAGAAAGAGAGAGAGAGAAATAGAGAGATGGAGAGGGACAGATGGATGAAAGAGACATAAAGAGTGGGGGGAGGGAGAGAGAGAGCGAGGGAAGAGAGAGTGAAAGGGAGAGTGAGAAAGAGAGAGGGACGGAGAGAGAGAGAGGGAAAGGGAGAGAAAGAGAGAGAGAGGGAGAGAGAGAGATATATATATAGAGAGAGGGAGAGACCGAGAGCGAGAGAATAGAGAGAGAAAGAGAGAGAGAAAGAGAGAGAGAGGGAGGGAGAGAAAGAGGAAAATATATATATAGATAGAGGGGAGGGAGTGAGTGATAAGGAGAGAGAGAGAAAGGGAAAGAGACAGAAAGGGAGATAGAGAGATAGTGGGAGAGGGAGAGAGAGAGAGGGAGTGAGAGAGGGAGAGGGAAAGGGAGAGAGAGAGAGAGCAGGAGATAGAGAGTGAGAGAGATAGAGAGGAGAGAGGGAAAGAGAGAGAGGGAGACAGGGAAAGAGAAAGGGAGAGAGTGAGACAGCAGGGGTAGAGAGAGACAGATAGAGATGGATAGGGAGAGAGAGAGGCAGAGAGAGAGACAAAGAATAAGATAGGGAGAGAGAGCAGGAGTTAAAGAGGGAGAGGAGAGAGAGAGACAGGGAGAGAAAGAGAGAGTGAGAAGTTGAGAGAGAAAGTGAGAGAAAGAGGGAGAGAGAGAAAGAGAAAGAGAGAGAGGGGGGCAGAGAGAGAGAGGGGGAGAGGGAGGGAGAGAGAGAGAGGGAGAGATAGATAAAAAGATAGAGAGAGAGAGGTAGAGAGAGGCAGAGAGGAGATCGAGAGCGAGAGAGGGAAAGTAGAAAGAGAGAGAGAAAGAGAAATAGAGAGGGAGAGATAGTGGAAAAGAGAGAGCGAGAGAGAGAGGGAGAGAGAGAGAAAGAGAGAGAGAAAGAGAGAGAGAGGGTGGGAGAGAAAGGAAAATATATAGGGAGAGAGAGAGGGAGGAAGGGAGTGAATGAGAGGAAAAAGGAGTGAGAGAGGGAGAGAGTGAGTGATAAGGAGAGAGAGAGAAAGGGAAAGAGGCAGAAATAGAGAGATAGAGGGAGAGGGAGAGAGAGAGGGTGTGAGAGAGGGAGAGGGAAAGGGAGAGAGAGAGAGAGCAGGAGATAGAGAGTGAGAGATAGAGTGGGAGATAGAGAGTAAGAGAGAGAGAAGGAGAGAGGCAGAGAGGGAGAGGGAGAGAGTGTGTGAGAGGGAGAAAGAAATGGAGAGGCAGGGACAGAGAGAGAGTGGGAGATAGAGAGGGCGAGAAAGGGAGAGAGAGAAGGGGAGAGAGTGGGGGAGAGAGAGAGAGGGAGAGAGAAAGAGAGAGACATGGAGAGGGACAGATGGATGAAGAGATACATAGAAAGTGTGGGGAGGGAGAGAGAGAGCGAGGGAAGAGAGAGTGAAAGAGAGAGAGAGAGAAAGAGAGAGGGAGGGAGAGAGAGAGAAGGAAAGGGAGAAAGAGAGAGAGAGAGGGAGAGCGAGAGAGATATATATAGAGAGAGGGAGAGACCGAGAGCGAGAGAAGAGAGAGAGAAAGAGAGAGAGAAAGAGAGAGAGAGGGAGGGAGAGAAAGAGGAAAAAAAAATATATATAGAGAGATATATATATAGAGAGAGGGAGAGACCGAGAGCGAGAGAAGAGAGAGAGAAAGAGAGAGAGAAAGAGAGAGAGAGGGTGGGAGAGAAAGGAAAATATATAGGGAGAGAGAGAGGGAGGAAGGGAGTGAATGAGAGGAAGAAGGAGAGAGAGAGGGAGAGAGTGAGTGATAAGGAGAGAGAGAGAAAGGGAAAGAGGCAGAAATAGAGAGATAGAGGGAGAGGGACAGAGAGAGGGTGTGAGAGAGGGAGAGGGAAAGGGAGAGAGAGAGCAGGAGATAGAGAGTGAGAGAGAGAGAGGGAGATAGAGAGTAAGAGAGCAATGGAGAGAAGGAGAGAGAGAGAGAGAGAGGGAGACAGGGAAAGAGAGAGGGAGAGAGTGAGACAGCAGGGGTAGAGAGAGAGAGGCAGAGAGAGAGACAAATAATAAGATAAGGAGAGAGCAGGAGTTAGAGAGCGAGAGGGAGAGAGAGAAAGCGAGAGAAAGGGGAAGAGAGAGAAAGAGAAAGTGAGAGGGGAGAGAGATAGTGAGAGAGGAAGGGAGAGAGAGAGAGAGGGAGATGGAGAGAGAGAGGGAGTGGGAGGGAGGAAAGAAAGAGAGAGAAAGGGATAGTGCAGGAGAGAGAGAGAGGAAAAGGGAGAGAGAGAGAGAGAGAGAAAGAGTAAGGTAGAGAGAGAGAGCAGGAAATAGAGAGGGAGAGGTAGAGAGCGAGATAGAGAGAGAGAGTGGGTGATAGAGAGTGAGTGAGAGAGAGAAAGACAGAGAGGGAGAGAGAAAGGAGAGAGAGAGTGAGGGGTAGACAGAGATAGAGATAGAGTGGGAGATAGACTGTAAGAGAGAGAGAGAGAGAAGGAGAGAGGACGAGAGAAAGGGAGAGAGAGGGAGAGAGAGAAAGAGAGAGGGTGTAGAGAGAGAGAGAGGGAGAGGGAGAGAGAGAGAGAATGTGAAGGAGAGAGGTGGAGAAGCAGAGAGAGAGATTGGGAGATAGAGAGGGCAAGAGAGAGAAGGAGATGGAGTGAGAGAGAGAGTGGTAGAGGGGAGAGAGAGGGAGAGAGAGAGAGGGAGGAAAAGAGACAGAGAGGAAGGAGGGAGAGAGAGGAAGAGAGGGAGAAGGAGAGAGAGAGAGAGGGAGGGAGTGCGATAGAGAGAGAAAAAGAGAGTGAGATCGAGGGAGAGACAGAGTGGGAGGGAGGGCGAGGGAGAGGGAGAGAGAGAGAAAGAGAGAGTGACGGAGAGAGAGAGAAAGGGAGAGAGAAAGAGAGAGAGAGAGGGAGAGAGGGAGAGATATATAGAGAGTGGGAGAGACCGAGAGCGAGAGAATAGAGAGAGAAAGAGAGAGAGAAAGAGAGAGAAAGGGTGGGAGAGAAAGAGGAAAATATATATAGAGCGAGAGTGAGGGAGTGAGTGATAAGGAGAGAGAGAGAAAGAGAAAGAGACAGAAAGGGAGATAGAGAGATAGTGGGAGAGGGAGAAAGAGAGAGGGAGTGAGAGAGGGAGAGAGAGAGAGTGGGGGAGAGAGAGAGAGGGAGAGAGAAAGAGAGAGAGTGGAAGAGGGAGAGAGAGAAAAAGAGAGGGAGGGAGAGAGAGAGAGAAAATAAGAGGGATGAGAGAGAGGGAATGAGAGAGAGAGAGGGAAAGGGAGAGAGAGAAAGCGGGAGATTGAGTGAGAGTGAAAGAGAGAGAGAGGGAGAGGGAGTGGTAGAGATAGTGAGAGAGAGAGGGAGAGAGAGAGAGGGTGTGGGGAGAGAGAGAGAGAGTTGGAGATTGAAAGTAAATGAGAGAGAGAGAAAGAGTGAGGGAGTGAGAGAGAGAGAGAGGGAAAGGGAGAGAGTGAAAGAGAGAGAGAGGGAGAGAGAGATATATATATATAGAGAGAGAGGGAGAGACTGAGAGCGAGAGAAGAGAGAGAGACAGAGAGAGAGAAAGAGAGAGAGAGGGTGGGAGAGAAAGAGGAAAATAGAGAGAGAGTGAGGGAGGAAGGGAGTGAAAGAGAGGAAGAAGGAGAGAGAGAGGGAGAGAGTGAGTGATAAGGAGGGAGAGAGAAAGGGAAAGAGGCGGAAATAGAGATAGAGAGATAGAGGGAGAGGGAGAGAGAGAGGAGTGAGAGAGGGAGAGGGAAAGGGAGAGTGAGAGAGCAGGAGTTAGAGAGTGAGAGCAAGAGAGAGAAGGAGAGAGAGAGAGAGAGAGAGAGGGAGACAGGGAAAGAGAGAGGGAGAGAGTGAGACAGCAGGGGTAGAGAGAGAGTGAGATATATAGGGAGAGAGAGAGGCAGAGAGAGAGACAAAGAATAAGATAGGGAGAGAGAGCAGGAGTTAGGGAGAGAGAGAAAGCGAGAGAAAGAGGGAGAGAGAGAGAAAGAGAAAGATAGAGGGGAGAGAGAGAGCGAGAGAGGGAGGGAGAGAGAGAGAGGGAGATGGAGAGAGAGAGGGAGTGGGATGGAGGAAAGAGAGAAAGAGAGAGAAAGGGATAGTGGAGATAGAGAGAGGAAAAGGGAGGGAGAGAGATAGAGAAAGAGTAAGGTAGAGAGAGAGAGCAGGAAATAGAGAGGGAGAGGGAGAGAGCGAGATAGAGGGAGAGGGAGAGAGAGAGTGGGTGATAGTGAGTGAGAGAGAGGAAAACAGAGGAAGAGAGAGGGAGAGAGAGAGGAGAGATAGAGGGAGGGGTAGACAGAGATAGAGATAGAGTGGGAGATAGAGTGTAAGAGAGAGAGAGAGAAGGAGAGAGGAAGAGAGAAAGGGAGAGAGAGGGAGTGAGAGAAAGAGAGAGGGGGTAGAGGGAGAGAGAGAGAGGGAGAGGAAGAGAGAGAGAGAATGTGAAGGAGAGAGGTGGAGAAGCAGAGAGAGAGAGAGAGTGGGAGATAGAGAGGGCAAGAGAGAGAAGGAGATGGAGTGAGAGAGAGAGTGGTAGAGGGGAGAGAGAGGGAGAGAGAGAGGGAGGAAGAGAGACAGAGAGAGAGGAAGGAGGGAGAGAGAGAAAGAGAGGGAGAAGGAGAGAGAGAGAGAAAGAGAGGGAGTGCGAGAGAGAGAGAGAAAAAGAGAGTGAGATCGAGGGAGAGACAGAGTGGGAGGGAGGGCGATTGCGAGAGAAGAGAATGAAAGAGAGAGAGACGGAGAGGGTGACAGAGGAAAAGAGAGAGAGGGAGAGAGAGAGAAAGGGAGGGAGAAGGAGAAGGAGGTAGAGTGTGAGAGAGAGGGAGAGGGAGAGAGGGATTGAGAGAGAGAGGGAAAGGGAGAGAGAGAAAGTGGGAGATAGAGATTGAGAGTGAAAGAGAGAGAGAGGGAGAGGGAGTGGTAGAGATAGTGAGAGAGAGAGAGAGAGAGCGGGGGAGAGAGAGAGTTGGAGATTGAGAGTAAGAGAGAGAGTGAGGAGAGAGGGAGAGAGAGAGAGGGAGAGAGGAGAGAGAGAGAGGGGTAGAGGCAGAGAGAGAGAGAGAGGAAGAGGGAGAGAGAGAAAGAGAGATAGAGTGAGAGAGATTGTGAAAGAGGGAGAGGGAGAGAGTGAGAAAAAGAGAGAGGAGAGAGAGAGGTAGGGAGAGAGAGGGGGAGGGAGAGGGAGGGAGAGGGTTAGAGAGAGAGAAAGAGAGAGAGAGAATGTAAGATGGAGGGTGAGAGAGAGAAGAGAGAGAGGGGGATTGAGTGAGAAAGAGAGGGAGGAGAGCTAGTGGGAGAGAGTGAGTGGGAGAGAGAGAGAAAGAGAAAGAGAGAGATATATAGAGAGGGAGAGAGAGAGTGAGAGAGAGACAGGTAGAGAGAGGGAGAGAGAGAGAAAGAGGGAGTGCGGGAGAGATTAGAGAGAGAGGGACAGAGGGAGGGAGAGGCAGGGAGGAGAGAGGGAAAAAGGGAAAGGAAGAGGGAGGGAGAGAGAGAAAGAGAGAGAGAGGGAGAGAGAAAGAGAGAGAGGGAGTGGGAGAGGGAGGGAGAGAGAGAGGGAGGGAGAGAGAGAGAGAGAGAGAGAGAGAAAGAGAGGGAGAAGGAGAGAGAGTGAGAGAGAGGGAGAGAGGAGAAAGGGAAAGAGAGAGGGAAAGGGAGAGAGAGAGCAGGAGATAGAGAGTGAGAGAGAGAGAGACGGAGAGGGAGTGAGAGTGTGTGAGAGAGAGAGAAAGAGAGGAGGGAAGGGGGAGAGAGGGATAGAGTGAGAGAAAGAGGGAGTGGGAGAGGGAGGGAGAGAGAGAGGGAGGGAGAGAGAGAGAGAGAGAGAGAGAAAGAGAGGGAGAAGGAGAGAGACTGAGAGAGAGGGAGAGAGGGAGAAAGGGAAAGAGAGAGGGAAAGGGAGAGAGTGAGCAGGAGATAGAGAGTGAGAGAGAGAGAGACGGAGAGGGAGTGAGAGTGTGTGAGAGAGAGAGAAAGAGAGGAGGGAAGGGGGAGAGAGGGATAGAGTGAGAGAAAGAGGGAGTGGAGAGGGAGGGAGGGATGGATAGAAAAAGAGAGAGAGTGAGAGAGAGAGAGGGAAAGAGATGGAGATGGAGAGAGAGAGAAAAAGAGAGAGAGAGAGAGCGAGAGGGAGAGAGAGAGGTAGGGAGGGAGAGAGAGAGAGAGGGAGAGACAGAGAGGGAGAGAGAGGGAGAGAGAGTGAGTGGGCAAGAGAGAGGGAAAAGGAGAGAGAGAGAGTGGAAGATAGAGGATGAGAGAGAGAGAGAGAGGAAGACTGAGAGGGAGAGAGGGAGAGAGAGAGCAGAGAGAGAGGGAGGGGTAGACAGAGAGAGAGAGAAGAGAGAGAGAAAGGGAGAGAGAGAAAAAGAGAGATGGAGAAGGACAGATGGATGAAATGAGACATAAAGAGTGGGGGAGGGAGAGAGAGAGCGAGGGAAGAGAGAGTGAAAGGGAGAGAGTGAGAAAGAGAGAGGGACGGAGAGAGAGAGACAGGGAAATTGAGAGAGAAAGAGCGAGAGATGGAGAGAGATATATATATATATAGAGAGAGAGAGGGAGAGACCGAGAGCGAGAGAATAGAGAGAGAAAGAGAGAGAAAAAGAGTGAGAGGGAGGGAGAGAAAGAGGAAAAAATATATATAGAGAGTGGGAGGGAGTGAGTGATAAGGAGAGAGAGAGAAAGGAAAAGAGACAGAAAGGGAGATAGAGAGATAGTGGGAGAGGGAGAGAGAGAGAGGGAGTGAGAGAGGGAGAGGGAAAGGGAGAGAGAGAGAGAGCAGGAGATAGAGAGTGAGAGAGAGAATGAGAGAAGGAGAGAGCGAGAGAGAGAGAGGGAGGCACGGAAAGAGAAAGGGAGAGAGTGAGACAGCAGGGGTAGAGAGAGACAGATAGAGATGGATAGGGAGAGAGAGAGGCAGAGAGAGAGACAAAGAATAAGATAGGGAGAGAGAGCAGGAGTTAAAGAGGGAGAGGGAGAGAGAGAGACAGGGAGAGAAAGAGAGAGAGAGAAGTTGAGAGAGAAAGAGAAAGAGAGAGAGGGGGGGCAGAGAGAGAGGGGAGAGGGAGGGAGAGAGAGAGAGGGAGAGATAGATAAAGAGATAGAGAGAGAGAGGTAGAGAGAGGCAGAGGGGAGGGAGATCGAGAGCGAGAGAGGGAAAGTAGAAAGAGAGAGAGAAAGAGAAATAGAGAGGGAGAGAGTGGAAAAGAGAGAGCGAGAGAGTAAGGGAGAGGGAGAGAGAGAGGGAGAGAGAGTGAGAAAGAGAAGGATAGAGGGAAAGCAAGAGAGAGAGATAGAGGGTAGGGAGAGAGGTGAGAGAGAGAGAGAGGGGGGGTAGAGGCTGAGAGAGAGAGAGAGAGGCAGAGGGAGAGAGAGAAAGAGTAAGGTAGAGTGAGAGAGCAGGACATAGATCGGGAGAGGGAGAGAGAGAGAGAGGGAGAGAGAAATGGTGGGAGAGAGAGACAGTAAGATATAGAGAGGGATAGAGAGAGAGAGAGGGAGAGGGAGAGAGAGGGGAGAGAGAGAGGGAGGGGTAGACAGAGAGAGAGAGAGAGATAGAGCGGGAGATAGAGAGTAAGAGAGAGAGAAGGAGAGAGGCAGAGAGGGAGAGGGAGAGAGTGTGTGAGAGGGAGAAAGAAATGGAGAGGCAGGGGCAGAGAGAGAGTGGGAGATAGAGAGGGCGAGAAAGGGAGAGAGAGAAGGGGAGAGAGTGGGGGAGAGAGAGAGAGAGGGAGAGAGAAAGAGAGAGACATGGAGAGGGACAGATGGATGAAGAGAGACAGAGAGTGTGGGGAGGGAGAGAGAGAGCGAGGGAAGAGAGAGTGAAAGAGAGAGAGAGAGAAAGAGAGAGGGAGGGAGAGAGAGAGGGAAAGGGAGAGAGAAAGAGAGAGAGAGGGAGAGAGAGAGAGAGATATAGAGAGAGGGAGAGACCGAGAAGTGAGAGAGAAAGAGAGAGAGAAAGAGAGAGAGAGGGAGGGAGAGAAAGAGGAAAAAAATATATATAGAGAGAGAGATATATATATAGAGAGGGAGAGACCGAGAGCGAGAGAAGAGAGAGAGAAAGAGAGAGAGAAAGAGAGAGAGAGGGTGGGAGAGAAAGAGAAAAATATAGGGAGAGAGAGAGGGAGGAAGGGAGAAAAAGAGATGAAGGAGAGAGAGAGGGAGAGAGTGAGAAAGGGAAAGAGGTTGAAATGGAGATAGAGAGATAGACGGAGAGGGAGAGAGAGAGGGAGTGAGAGAGGGAGAGGGAAAGGGAGAGAGAGAGAGCAGGAGAGTGAGTGAGAGAGAGAGAGAGAGAGAGGGAGATAGAGAGTAAGAGAGCAAGGGAGAGAAGGAGAGAGAGAGAGAGAGAGAGGGGGGAGACCGGGAAAGAGAGATGGAGAGAGTGAGACAGCAGGGGTAGAGAGAGAGAGATGGATAGGGAGAGAGAGAGGCAGAGAGAGAGACAAAGAATAAGATAGGGAGAGAGCAGGGGTTAGAGAGCGAGAGGGAGAGAGAGAAAGCGAGAGAAAGAGGGAGAGAGAGAAAGAGAAAGAGAGAGGGGAGAGAGAGAGAGTGAGAGAGGAAGGGAGAGAGAGAGAGAGGGAGATGGAGAGAGAGAGGGAGTGGGAGGGAGGAAAGAGAGAAAGAGAGAGAAAGGAATAATACAGGAGAGAGAGAGAGGAAAAGGGAGAGAGAGAGAGAGAAAGAGTAAGGTAGATAGAGGGAGCAGGAAATTGAGAGGGAGAGGTAGAGAGCTAGATAGAGAGAGAGTGGGTGATAGAGAGTGAGTGAGAGAGATAAAGACAGAGAGGGAGAGAGAGGGAGAGAGGGAGGAGAGAGAGAGGGAGGGGTAGACAGAGATAGAGATAGAGTGGGAGATAGAGTGTAAGAGAGAGAGAGAAGGAGAGAGGACGAGAGAAAGGGAGAGAGAGGGAGAGAGCGAAAGAGAGAGGGGGTAGAGAGAGAGAGAGAGGGAGAGAGAAAGGAGAGAGAGAGGGAGGGGTAGACAGAGATAGAGATAGAGTGGGAGATAGAGTGTAAGAGAGAGAGAGAAGGAGAGAGGACGAGAGGGAGAGAGAGGGAGAGAGCGAAAGAGAGAGGGGGTAGAGAGAGAGAGGGGGGGGAGAGGGAGAGAGAGAGAGAATGTGAAGGAGAGAGGTGGAGAAGCAGAGAGAGAGAGATTGGGAGATAGATAGGGCAAGAGAGAGAAGGAGAGGGAGAGAGAGAGTGGGAGAGGGGAGAGAGAGGGAGAGAGAGAGGGAGGAAAAGAGCCAGAGAGAGAGGAAGGAGGGAGAGAGAGGAAGAGAGGGAGAAGGAGAGAGAGAGTGAGAGAGAGGGAGTGCGAGAGAGAGAGAAAAAGAGAGTGAGATCGAGGGAGAGACAGAGCGGGAGGGAGGGTGAGAGCGAGAGAAGAGAGAATGAAAGAGAGAGAGGGAGAGGGAGACAGAGGAAAAGAGAGAGAGGGTGAGAGAAAGAGAGAGGGACAGAGAGAGAGAAAGGGAAAGGGAGAGAGAAAGAGAGATATATAGAAATTGGGAGAGACCGAGAGCGAGAGAATAGAGAGAGAAGGAGAGAGAGAAAGAGAGAGAGAGGGAGGGAGAGAAAGAGGAAAATATATATATAGGGAGAGGGAGGGAGTGAGTGATAAGGAGAGAGAGAGAAAGGGAAAGAGACAGAAAGGGAGATAGAGAGATAGTGGGAGAAGGAGAAAGAGAGATGGAGTGAGAGAGGGAGAGGGAAAGGGAGAGAGAGAGAGCAGGAGATAGAGAGTGAGAGAGAGAGAGAGAAGGAGAGAGGGAGAGAGAGAGAGGGAGACAGGGAAAGAGAAAGGGAGAGAGTGAGACACCAGGGGTAGAGAGAGGCATATAGAGATGTAGAGGGAGAGAGAGGGGCAGAGAGAGAGACAAAGAATAAGATAGGGAGAGAGAGCAGGAGTTAAAGAGGGAGAGGGAGAGAGAGACAGGGAGAGAGAGAGAGGGAGAAGGTGAGAGAGAAAGTGAGAGAAAGAGGGAGAGAGAGAAAGAGAAAGAGAGAGAGGGGGGCAGAGAGAGAGAGGGATGTGGAGAGGGAGTGGAGAGAGAGAGGGAGAGATAGATAAAAAGATAGAGAGAGAGAGGGAGAGAGAGGCATAGGGGAGGGGAGATCGAGATCGAGAGAGGGAAAGTAGAAAGAGAGAGAGAAAGAGAAATAGAGAGGGAGAGAGAGTGGAAAAGAGAGAGCGAGAGAGAGAGGGAGAGGGAGAGAGAGAGGGAGAGAGAGAGGGAGAGAGACAGAGAAAGAGAAGGAGAGAGGGAAAGAAGAGAAAGAGATAGAGGGCGAGGGAGAGAGGTGAGAGAGAGCGAGAGAGGGGGTAGAGGCTGAGTGAGAGAGAGAGGAAGAGGGACAGAGAGAAAGAATAAGGTAGAGAGAGAGAGCAGGACATAGATAGGGAGAGGGAGAGAGAGAGACAGAGAGGGAGAGAGAAATGGTGGGAGAGAGAGAGACAGTAAGATATAGAGAGGGATTGAGAGAGAGAGAGAGGGTGAGGGAGAGAGAGGGGAGAGAGAGAGGGAGGGGTAGACAGAGAGAGAGAGAGATAGAGCGGGAGATAGAGAGTAAGAGAGAGAGAAGGAGCGAGGCAGAAAGTGAGAGGGAGAGAGAGTGTGAGAGGGAGAGAGAAATGGAAAGGCAGAGATAGAGAGAGAGTGGTTGATGGAGAGGGCGAGAAAGGGAGAGAGAGAAGGGGAGAGTGTGGGGGATAGAGAGGGAGAGAGGGAGAGAGAAAGAGAGAGACATGTAGAGGGACAGATGGATCAAGGGAGGCATAGAGAGTGGGGGGAGGGAGAGAGAGAGCGAGGGAAGAGTGAGTGAAAGAGAGAGAGAGAAAGAGAGAGGGAGGGAGAGAGAGAGAGTGAAAGGGAGAGAGAAAGAGAGAGAGAGAGGGAGAGAGATATATATAGATATAGAGAGGGAGAGACCGAGAGCGAGAGAAGAGAGAGAGAAAGACAGAGAGAAAGGGAGAGAGAAAGAGAGAGAGAGGGAGGGAGAGAAAGAGGAAAAAAGATATATATAGAGAGAGAGATATATAGAGAGAGAGGGAGAGACCGAGAGCTAGAGAAGAGAGAGAGAAAGAGAGAGAGAGGGTGGGAGAGAAAGAGGAAAATATATAGAGAGAGAGAGAGGGAGGAAGGGAGTGAAAGATAGGAAGAGGGAGAGAGGGAGGGAGAGAGAGAGAGAGGGAGATGGAGAGAGAGAGGGGGTGGGAGGGAGGAAAGAGAGAAAGAGAGAGAAATGGATAGTGAAGGAGAGAGAGAGAGGAAAAAGGAGAGAGAGAGAGAGTGAAAGAGTAAGGTAGAGAGAGAGAGCAGGAAATAGAGAGGGAGAGGGAGAGAGCGAGATAGAGGGAGACGGACAGAGAGAGAGTGGGTGATAGAGAGTGAGTGAGAGAGAGGAGGATAGAGAGGGAGAGAGAGGGAGAGAGAGAGGGAGGGGTAGACAGAGATAGAGATAGAGTGGGATAGAGTGTAAGAGAGAGAGAGAGAGAGAGAAGGAGAGAGGAAGAGAGAAAGGGAGAGAGAGGGAGAGAGAGAAAGAAAGAGGGTGTAGAGGGAGAGAGAGAGGGAGAGGGAGAGAGAGAGAGAATGTGAAGGAGAGGTGGAGAAGCAGAGAGAGAGAGAGTGGGAGATAGAGAGGGCAAGAGAGAGAAGGAGAGGGAGTCAGAGAGAGAGTGGGAGAGGGGAGAGAGAGGCAGAGAGGGAGGAAGAGAGACAGAGAGAGAGGAAGGAGGGAGTGAGAGAAAGAGAGGGAGAAGGAGAGAGAGAGAGAAAGAGATGTAGTGCGAGAGAGAGAGAAAAAGAGCGTGAGATCGTGGGAGAGAGAGTGGGAGGGAGGGTGAGAGCGAGAGAAGAGAGAATGAGAGAGAGAGGGAGAGGGAGACAGAGGAAAAGAGAGAGGGAGAGAGAGAGAAAGGGAGGGAAAAGAAAAAAGGGGGAGGTAGATTGTGAGAGAGAGGGAGAGAGAGAGAAAGAGAAGGAGAGAGGGAAAGGGATAGAGAGAGATAGAGGGAGAGGGAGAGAGTGGGATTGAGAGAAAGAGAGAGGGAAAGGGAGAGAGAGAAAGTGGGAGATAGACAGTGAGAGTGAAAGAGAGAGAGAGGGAGAGGGAGTGGTAGAGATAGTGAGAGGGAGAGAGAGAGAGGGGGGAGAGAGAGAGTTGGAGATTGAGAGTAAGAGAGAGAGTGTGGAGAGAGGGAGAGAGAGAGGGAGAGAGAAGGAGAGAGAGAGAGGGGGTTAGAGGCAGAGAGAGAGAGGCAGAGGGAGAGAGAGAAAGAGAGAGAGAGTGAGAGAGATAGTGAAAGAGATGGAGAGGGAGAGACTGAAAAATAGAGAGGGAGAGAGAGAGGTAGGGAGAGAGAAGGGGAGGGAGAGGGAGGGAGAGGGGTAGCGAGAGAGAAAGGGAGAGAGAGAGAAAGTAAGAGGGAGGGTGAGAGAGAGAAAGAGAGAGAGGGGGAGAGAGAGAGAAAGAGAGGGAGGAAAGCGAGTGGGAGAGAGTGAGAGGGAGAGAGAGAAAGAGAAAGAGAGAGAGAGGAAGAGAGAGGGAGTGAGAGTGAGAGAGAGACAGGTAGAGAGAGGGAGAGAGAGAAAGAGGGAGAGCGGGAGAGATGAGAGAGAGAGGGACAGAGAGAGGGAGAGGCAGGGAGGAGAGAGGGAAAAAGGGAAAGGCAGAGAGGGAGGGAGTGAGAGAGAGAGAGAGAGGGAGAGAGAGAGAGGGAAGGGGAGAGGGAGGGAGAGAGAGAGGGAGGGAGAGAGAGCGGGAGAGAGAGAGGGAGAGAGAGAGAGAAAGAGAGGGAGAAGGAGAGAGAGGGAGAGAGTGAGAAAGGGAAAGAGAGAGGGAAAGGGAGAGAGAGAGCAGGAGATAGAGAGTGAGAGAGGGAGAGAGACGGAGACAGAGAGGGAGTGAGAGTGTGTGAGATAGAGAGAAAGAGAGGGGGGAAGGGGAGAGAGGGAGAGAGTGAGAGAAAGAGGGAGAGGGAGAGGGAGGGTGGGATGGAGAGAAAAAGAGAGAGAGAGAGTGAGAGAGAGAGAGGGAAAAAGATGGAGAGGGAGAGAGAGAGAAAGAAAGAGAGAGAGCGTGAGCAAGAGAGAGAGGTAGGGAGGGGGAGAGAGAGAGGGAGAGAGAGGGAGAGAGGGAAAGAGAGAGTGAAGGAGAGGGAGAGAGAGGGAGAGAGAGTGAGTTGGCGAGAGAGAGGGAAAAGGAGAGAGAGAGAGTGGAAGATAGAGGATGAGAGAGTGAGAGATAGGAAGACTGAGAGGGAGAGAGGGAGAGAGAGGAAAGAGAGAGGGAGGGGTAGACAGAGAGAGAGAAGAGAGAGAGAAAGAGAGAGAGAAAAAGAGAGATGGAGAGGGACAGATGGATAAAAACAGACATAAAGAGTGGGGGGAGGGAGAGAGAGAGCGAGGGAAGAGAGAGTGAAAGGGAGAGAGAGAGAAAGAGAGAGGGACGGAGAGAGAGAGAGAGGTAAAGGGAGAGAGAAAGAGAGATAGGGAGAGAGAGATATATATATATATAGAGAGGGAGAGACCGAGAGCTAGAAAATAGAGAGAGAAAGAGAGCGAGAAAGAGAGAGAGAGGGAGGGAGAGAAAGAGGAAATATATATATAGAGAGAGGGAGGGAGTGAGTGATAAGGTGAGAGAGAGAAAGGGAAAGAGACAGAAAAGGAGATAGAGAGATAGTGGGAGAGGGAGAGAGAGAGCGAGGGAGTGACAGAGGGAGAGGGAAAGGGAGAGAGAGAGAGCAGGAGATAGAGAGTGAGAGAGAGAGAGAGAAGGAGAGAGGGAGAGAGAGAGAGGGAGACAGGGAAAGAGAGAGGGAGAGAGTGAGACAGCAGGGGTAGAGAGAGACAGATAGAGATGGATAGGGAGAGAGAGAGGCAGAGAGAGAGACAAAGAATAAGATAGGGAGAAAGAGCAGGAGTTAAAGAGGGAGAGGGAGAGAGAGAGACAGGGAGAGAATGAGAGAGAGAGAAGGTGAGAGAGAAAGTGAGAGAAAGAGAGAGAGAGAGAAAGAGAAAGAGAGAGAGAGGGGGCAGAGAGAGAGAGAGGGAGAGATAGATAAAAAGATAGAGAGAGAGGGAGAGAGAGGCAGATGGGAGGGAGATCGAGAGCGAGAGAGGGAAAGTAGAATGAGAGAGTGAAAGAGAAATAGATAGGGAGAGAGAGTGGTAAAGAGAGAGCGAGAGAGAGAGGGAGAGGGAGAGAGAGAGGGAGTGAGAGAGAGAAAGAGAAGGAGAGAGGGAAAGCAAGAGAGAGAGATAGAGGGCGAGGGAGAGAGGTGAGAGAGAGAGAGTGGGTAGAGGATGAGAGAGGGAGAGAGGATGAGGGAGAGAGAGAAAGAGTAAGGTAGATAGAGAGAGCAGGACATAGATAGGGAGAGGGAGAGAGAGAGAGAGAGAGAGGGAGACAGAAATGGTGGGAGAGAGAGACAGTAAGACATAGAGAGGGACAGAAAGAGAGAGAGAGGGAGAGGGAGAGAGAGGGGAGAGAGAGAGGGAGTGGTAGACAGAGAGAGAGAGAGAGATAGAGCGGGAGATAGAGAGTAAGAGAGAGAGGCAGAGACGGAGAGGGAGAGAGAGTGTGAGAGGGAGAGAGAAATGGAGAGGCAGAGACAGAGAGAGAGTGGGAGATAGAGGGCGAGAAAGGGAGAGAGAGAAGGGGAGAGAGTGGAGGAGAGAGAGAGAGAGAGGGAGAGAGAAAGAGAGAGACATGGAGAGGGACAGATGGATGAAGAGAGACATAGAGAGTGGGGGGAGGGAGAGATAGAGCGAGGGAAGAGACAGTGAAAGAGAGAGAGAGAGAAAGAGAGAGGGAGGGAGAGAGAGAGAGGGAAAGGGAGAGAGAAAGAGAGAGAGAGAGGGAGGGAGAGAGAGAGATATATATATAGAGAATGGGAGAGACCGAGAGCGAGAGAAGAGAGAGAGAAAGAGAAAGAGAAA
Organism: Narcine bancroftii; assembly: GCF_036971445.1. Lineage (NCBI taxonomy): Eukaryota > Metazoa > Chordata > Chondrichthyes > Torpediniformes > Narcinidae > Narcine > Narcine bancroftii. Next base: position 30,079 of record NW_027212160.1, on the reverse strand, counting down.
GAGAGAGAGAGGGAGGGAGAGAAAGAGGAAAATATATATATAGAGAGAGGGAAGAGAGTGAAAGAGAGGAAGGAGAGAGAGAGAGGGAGAGAGTGTGATAAGGAGAAAGAGAGAGAAAGGGAAAAAGACAGAAAGGGAGATAGAGATATAGAGATAGAGGGAGAGGGAGAGAGAGAGAGAGAGGGGGAGAGAGAAATGGAGGGAGAGAGAGAGAGAGGGGGAGAGAGAGAGGGAGGGGTAGACAGAGAGAAATAGAGAGAGAGCAGGAGATATTGTGTGAGAGAGAGAGAAGGAGAGAGGCAGAGAGGGAGAGGGAGAGAGAGTTTGAGAGGGAGAGAGAAATGGAGAGGCAGAGATAGAGAGTGGGAGATAAAGAGGGTGAGAGAGCGAGAGAGAGAAGGGGAGAGAGTGGGGGAGAGAGAGAGAGAGGGAAAGAGAAAGAGAGAGAGATAGATGGAGATGGACTGATGGATGAAGAGAGACATAGAGAGTGGGGGGGGAGGGAGAGAGAGAGCGAGGGAAGAGAGAGTGAAAGAGAGGGAGGGAGAGAGAGAGGGAAAGGGAGAGAGAGAAAGAGAGAGAGAGAAGGAGATATATATATATATATATATATATATAGAGAGAGAGAGAGAGAGGGAGAAAGGGAGAGATCGAGAGCGAGAGAAGAGAGAGAGAAAGAGAGAGAGAAAGAGAGAGAGAGAGGGAGGGAGAGAAAGAGGAAACTATATATAGAGAGAGAGGGATGAGAGTGAAAGAGAGGAAGGAGAGAGAGAGAGGAGCGAGTGAGTGATAAGGAGAGAGAGAGAGAAAGAGAAAGAGATGGAAAGGGAGATAGAGAGTTAGAGGGAGAAGGAGTGAAAGAGGGAGAGAGGGAGAGGGAAAGGGAGAGAGAGAGAGAGAGCAGGAGATAGAGAGTGAGAGAGAGAGGGAGATAGAGAGTAAGAGAGTAGGATAGAGAAGGAGAGAGGGAGAGAGGGAGAGGGAGACAGGGAAAGAGAGTGGGAGAGAGTGAGACAGCAGGGGTAGAGAGAGACAGAGAGAGATGTATACAGAGAGAGAGAGGCAGAGGGAGAGACAAAGAATAAGATAGGGAGAGAGAGCAGGTGTTAGAGAGAGCAGGAGTTAGAGAGGGAAAGAGAGAGACAGGGAGAGAAAGAGAGAGAGAGAAGGTGAGAGAGAAAGTGAGAGAAAGAGGAAGAGAGAGAAAGAGAAAGAGAGAGAAAGGGGGAGAGAGAGAGCGAGAGAGGGAGGGGGAGAGAGAGAGAGAGGGAGATGGAGAGAGAGAGGTAGTGGGAGGGACGAAAGAGAGAATGAGAGAGAAAGGGATAGTGAGGGAGAGAGAGAGGGAAAGGGAGAGAGAGAGAGGGAGAGAGAGAGAAAGAGTAAGGTAGAGAGAGAGAGCAGGACATAGAGAGGGAGAGGGAGAGAGAGATAGATAGAGGGAGGGAGAGAGAGAAAGAGGGAGTGAGAAATGGAGAGAGAGAGTGGGAGATAGAGGGATAGAGAGAGAGAGAGAGGGTAGAGGGAGAGAGAGAGAGGGAGAGGGAGAGAGAGAATGTGAAGGAGAGAGAAGTGGAGAGACAGAGAGAGAGAGAGAGAGTGGGAGATAGAGAGGGCAAGAGAGTGGGAGAGGGGAGAGAGAGGGAGAGAGAGAGGGAGGAATAGAGACAGAGATGGAGGGAGAGGGAGAAAGAGAGGGAGAAGGAGAGAGAGAGAGAAAGAGAGGGAGTGCGAGAGAGAGAGACAGAGAGAGTGAGATGGAGGGAGAGACAGAGCGGGAGGGAGGGCAAGAGCGAGAGAAGAGAGAATGAAAGAGAGAGAGGTAGAGGGAGACAGAGGAAAAGAGAGAGAGAGGGAGAGATAGATAAAAAGATAGAGAGAGAGGGAGAGAGAGGCAGATGGGAGGGAGATCGAGAGCGAGAGAGGGAAAGTAGAATGAGAGAGTGAAAGAGAAATAGATAGGGAGAGAGAGTGGTAAAGAGAGAGCGAGAGAGAGAGGGAGAGGGAGAGAGAGAGGGAGTGAGAGAGAGAAAGAGAAGGAGAGAGGGAAAGCAAGAGAGAGAGATAGAGGGCGAGGGAGAGAGGTGAGAGAGAGAGAGTGGGTAGAGGATGAGAGAGGGAGAGAGGATGAGGGAGAGAGAGAAAGAGTAAGGTAGATAGAGAGAGCAGGACATAGATAGGGAGAGGGAGAGAGAGAGAGAGAGAGAGGGAGACAGAAATGGTGGGAGAGAGAGACAGTAAGACATAGAGAGGGACAGAAAGAGAGAGAGAGGGAGAGGGAGAGAGAGGGGAGAGAGAGAGGGAGTGGTAGACAGAGAGAGAGAGAGAGATAGAGCGGGAGATAGAGAGTAAGAGAGAGAGGCAGAGACGGAGAGGGAGAGAGAGTGTGAGAGGGAGAGAGAAATGGAGAGGCAGAGACAGAGAGAGAGTGGGAGATAGAGGGCGAGAAAGGGAGAGAGAGAAGGGGAGAGAGTGGAGGAGAGAGAGAGAGAGAGGGAGAGAGAAAGAGAGAGACATGGAGAGGGACAGATGGATGAAGAGAGACATAGAGAGTGGGGGGAGGGAGAGATAGAGCGAGGGAAGAGACAGTGAAAGAGAGAGAGAGAGAAAGAGAGAGGGAGGGAGAGAGAGAGAGGGAAAGGGAGAGAGAAAGAGAGAGAGAGAGGGAGGGAGAGAGAGAGATATATATATAGAGAATGGGAGAGACCGAGAGCGAGAGAAGAGAGAGAGAAAGAGAAAGAGAAAGAGAGAGAGAGGGAGGGAGAGAAAGAGGAAAATATATATATAGAGAGAGGGAAGAGAGTGAAAGAGAGGAAGGAGAGAGAGAGAGGGAGAGAGTGTGATAAGGAGAAAGAGAGAGAAAGGGAAAAAGACAGAAAGGGAGATAGAGATATAGAGATAGAGGGAGAGGGAGAGAGAGAGAGAGAGGGGGAGAGAGAAATGGAGGGAGAGAGAGAGAGAGGGGGAGAGAGAGAGGGAGGGGTAGACAGAGAGAAATAGAGAGAGAGCAGGAGATATTGTGTGAGAGAGAGAGAAGGAGAGAGGCAGAGAGGGAGAGGGAGAGAGAGTTTGAGAGGGAGAGAGAAATGGAGAGGCAGAGATAGAGAGTGGGAGATAAAGAGGGTGAGAGAGCGAGAGAGAGAAGGGGAGAGAGTGGGGGAGAGAGAGAGAGAGGGAAAGAGAAAGAGAGAGAGATAGATGGAGATGGACTGATGGATGAAGAGAGACATAGAGAGTGGGGGGGGAGGGAGAGAGAGAGCGAGGGAAGAGAGAGTGAAAGAGAGGGAGGGAGAGAGAGAGGGAAAGGGAGAGAGAGAAAGAGAGAGAGAGAAGGAGATATATATATATATATATATATATATAGAGAGAGAGAGAGAGAGGGAGAAAGGGAGAGATCGAGAGCGAGAGAAGAGAGAGAGAAAGAGAGAGAGAAAGAGAGAGAGAGAGGGAGGGAGAGAAAGAGGAAACTATATATAGAGAGAGAGGGATGAGAGTGAAAGAGAGGAAGGAGAGAGAGAGAGGAGCGAGTGAGTGATAAGGAGAGAGAGAGAGAAAGAGAAAGAGATGGAAAGGGAGATAGAGAGTTAGAGGGAGAAGGAGTGAAAGAGGGAGAGAGGGAGAGGGAAAGGGAGAGAGAGAGAGAGAGCAGGAGATAGAGAGTGAGAGAGAGAGGGAGATAGAGAGTAAGAGAGTAGGATAGAGAAGGAGAGAGGGAGAGAGGGAGAGGGAGACAGGGAAAGAGAGTGGGAGAGAGTGAGACAGCAGGGGTAGAGAGAGACAGAGAGAGATGTATACAGAGAGAGAGAGGCAGAGGGAGAGACAAAGAATAAGATAGGGAGAGAGAGCAGGTGTTAGAGAGAGCAGGAGTTAGAGAGGGAAAGAGAGAGACAGGGAGAGAAAGAGAGAGAGAGAAGGTGAGAGAGAAAGTGAGAGAAAGAGGAAGAGAGAGAAAGAGAAAGAGAGAGAAAGGGGGAGAGAGAGAGCGAGAGAGGGAGGGGGAGAGAGAGAGAGAGGGAGATGGAGAGAGAGAGGTAGTGGGAGGGACGAAAGAGAGAATGAGAGAGAAAGGGATAGTGAGGGAGAGAGAGAGGGAAAGGGAGAGAGAGAGAGGGAGAGAGAGAGAAAGAGTAAGGTAGAGAGAGAGAGCAGGACATAGAGAGGGAGAGGGAGAGAGAGATAGATAGAGGGAGGGAGAGAGAGAAAGAGGGAGTGAGAAATGGAGAGAGAGAGTGGGAGATAGAGGGATAGAGAGAGAGAAAGAGAGAGCGGGAGCGACAGAGGGAGAGAGAGGGAGAGTGTGAATCAGAGGAAGAGAGAGAGAGGGAGAGGGAAAGAGTGAGAGAGGGAGAGACAGAGAGGGGGAGAGAGAGAGAGAGGGAGAGAGAGTGTGGAGAGGGAGTGAGAGAGGGAGATAGAGAGTGGGGGAGAGAGAGAGAGGGAGGGAGAAAGAGAGAGAGAGGGAGAGGGAGAGAGAGAGACAGGGAGAGAAATAGAGAGAGAGAGAAGGTGAGAGAGAAAGTATGAGAAAGAGGAAGAGAGAGAGAAAGAGAAAGAGAGAGAGAGGTGGAGGGAGAGAGCGAGAGAGGGAGGGAGAGAGAGAGAGGGAGATGGAGAGAGAGAGAGAGTGGGAGAGGGGAGAGAGAGGGATAGAGAGGGAGGAAGAGAGACAGAGAGGAAGCAGGGAGAGAGAGAAAGAGAGGGATAAGGTAGAGAGAGAGAGAAAAAGAGAGAGTGAGATGGAGGTAGAGGGAGAGAGGGAGTTGGAGGAAGGAAAGAGAAAAAGAGAGGGAAAGGGATAGTGAGGAAGAGAGAGAGGGAAAGGGAGAGAGATAGAGGGAGAGAAAGGGAGGGAAAAGGAGAAAGAGGGAGAGAGTGTGAGAGAGAGAGAAAGAGAAGGAGAGTGGGTAAGGGAGAGAGAGATAGAGGGAGATGGAGAGCGAGGGAGTGAGAGAGAGAGGGAAAGGGAGAGAGAGAAAGTGGGAGATAGAGAGTGAGAGTGAAAGAGAGAGAGAGGGAGAGGGAGTGGTAGAGATAGTGAGAGAGAGAGGGAGAGAGAGAAAGGGGGGTGAGAGAGAGAGTTGGAGATTGAGAATAAGAGAGAGAGTGAGAGAGGGAGTGAGAGAGAAAGAGGGAGATGGGGAGAGATGAGAGAGTGAGGGACAGAGAGAGGGAGGGGCAGGGAGGAGAGAGGGAAAAAGGGAAAGGCAGAGGGAAGGAGAGAGTGAGAGAGAAAGAGAGAGAGAGGGAGTGAGAGAGAGAGGGAGGGGGAGAGGGAGGGAGAGAGAGAGAGAGAGAGATAGATAAAAATATAGCGACAGAGAGGGAGAGAGAGGCAGAGGGGAGGGAGAGCGAGAGTGAAAGAGGGAAAGTAGAAAGAAAGAGAGAAAGAGAAATAGAGAGAGGGAGAGAGAGTGGAAAAGAGAGAGCGAGAGAGATAGGGAGAGGGAGAGAGAGAGAAAGAGAAGGAGAGAGGGAAAGGGAGAGAGAGAGATAGAGGGCGAGGGAGAGAGGTGAGAGAGAGAGAGGGGGTAGAGGCAGAGAGAGAGAGGCAGAGGGAGAGAGAGGAAGAGTAAGGTAGAGAGAGAGAGCAGGACATAGATAAGGAGAGGGAAAGAGTGAGAGAGAGAGGGAGAAAGAAATGGAGGGAGAGAGAGAGAGAGAGTGGGATATAGAGAGGGATAGAGAGAGAGAGGTAGAGGGAGTGAGGGGAGGGAGAGAGGGAGTGGTAGACAGAGAGAGAGAGAGAGATAGAACGGGAAAAAGAGAGTAAGAGAGAGAGAGAGGGAGAGAGTGAGTGATAAGGAGAGAGAGAGAGAGAAAGGGAAAGGGACGGAAAGGGAGATAGAGAGATAGAGGGAGAGGGAGAGAGAGCGGGAGTGAGAGAGGGAGAGGGAAAGGGAGAGAGAGAGAGCAGATAGAGTGAGAGAGCAAGAGAGAGAAAGAGAGAGGGAGAGAGAGAGAGGGAGACAGGGAAAGAGAAAGGGAGAGAGTGAGACAGCAGGGGTAGAGAGAAACAGAGAGAGATGGATAGGGAGAGAGAGAGGCAGAGAGAGAGACAAAGAATAAGATAGGGAGAAAGAGCAGGAGTTAGAGAAGAAGAGGGAAAGGGAGAGACAGGGAGAGAAAGAGAGTGAGAGAGAAGGTGAGAGAGAAAGTATGAGAAAGAGGAACAGAAAGAGAGAGAGAGGTGGAGAGAGAGCGAGAGAGGGAGGGAGAGAGAGAGAGGGAGAGAGAGAGAGAGTGGGAGAGGGGAGAGAGAGGGATAGAGAGGGAGGAAGAGAGAGAGAGAGAGGATGCAGGGAGAGAGAGAAAGAGAGGGAGAAGGAGAGAGAGAGAGAAAGAGATGGAGTGCGAGAGAGAGAGAAAAAGAGAGAGTGAGATGGAGGGAGAGGGAGAGAGGGAGTGGGAGGAAGGAAAGAGAGAAAGAGAGGGAAAGGGATAGTGAGGAAGAGAGAGAGGGAAAGGGAGAGAGAGAGAGAGAGGGAAAGGGAGAGAAAAAGAGAAATATTAAGGTAGAGTGAGAGAGACCAGGACATAGAGAGGGAGAGGGAGAGAGAGACATAGAGGGAGAGGAAGAGAGAGATAGAGAGAGAGAGATAGAGGGAGAGGGAGAGAGGGAGTGGGAGGGAGGAAAGAGAGAAAGAGAGAGAAAGGGATACTGAGGGAGAGAGAGAGGGAAAGGGAGAGAGAGAGAGAGAGGGAGAGAAAGAGAGAAAGAGAGAGGGATAGAGAAATGGAGGGAGAGAGAGAGTGAGAGAGGGGGGAGAGGCAGAGAGTGAGAGGGAGAGAGAATGTGAGAGAGAGAAATGGAGAGGCAGAGAGAGAGTGGGAGAGGGAAAGTGAGAGAGGGAGAGACAGAGAGGGGGAGAGAGGGAGAGAAGGAGAGAGAGTGTGAAGGAGAGGAAGAAAGAGAGAGGGAGAGGGAAAGAGAGAGACGGAGAGACAGAGAGGGGGAGAGAGGGAGAGAGGGAGAGAGAGTGTGAAGGAGAGGGAGTGAGAGAGGGAGAGAGAGAGAGTTGGGGAGAGAGGGAGAGAGAAAGAGAGAGAGAGGAAGAGGGAGAGAGAGAAAAAGAGAGAGAGGGAGAGAGAGAGAGAAAAAGAGTGATGAGAGAGAGGGGAAGGGAGAGAGAGGGAAAGGGAGAGAGAGAAAGCGGGAGATAGAGAGTGAGTGAAAGATAGAGAGAGGGAGAGGGAGTGGTAAAGATATTGAGAGAGAGAGGGAGAGAGATAGAGTAAGAGATAGAGAGGGATAGAGAGAGAGAGGGAGTGGGAGTGAGGGGAGAGAGAGAGGGAGAGAGTGGGAGTGAGGGGAGAGAGAGAGGGAGAGAGAGAGAGAGATAGAGCAGGATATAGAGAGTAAGAGAGAGAGAGAGAAGGAGAGGCAGAGAGGGAGAGGGAGAGAGAGTGTGAGAGGGAGAGAGAAATGGAGAGGCAGAGAGAGAGAGAGTGAGTGGGAGATAGAGAGGGCGAGAGAGGGAGAGAGAGAAGGGGAGAGAGTGGGGAAGAGAGAGAAAGAGGGAGAGAGAAAGAGAGAGAGATAGATGGAGAGGGACAGATGGATGAAGAGAGACATAGAGAGTGGGGGGAGGGAGAGAGAAAGCGAGGGAAGAGAGAGTGAAAGAGAGAGAGAGAAAGAATGAGGGAGGGAGAGAGAGAGAGAAAGGGAGAGAGAGAAAGAGAGAGAGAGAGGGAGAGAGATGTATATATATATAGGGAGAGAGGGAGAGACCGAGAGTGAGAGAAGAGAGAGAGAAAGAGAGATAGAAAGAGAGAGAGAGGGAGGGAGAGGAAGAGGAAAATAGAGAGAGAAAGAGAGCGAGGAATAGTGAAAGAGAGGAAGAAGGAGAGAGAGGGGAGAGATTGAGTGATAAGGAGAGAGAGAGAGAAAGGGAAAGAGATGGAAAGGAAGAATGAGAGATAGAGGGAGAGGGAGAGAGAGAGAGAGAGGGAGAGGGAATGGGAGAGAGAGAGAGAGCAGGAGATAGAGAGTGAGAGAGAGAGGGAGAAAGAGAGTAAGAGAGCAAGAGAGAGAAGGAGAGAGGGAGAGAGAGAGCGGGAGACAGGGAAAGAGTGAGAGAGAGTGAGACAGCAGGGGTAGAAAGAGACAGAGAGAGATGGATACAGAGAGAGAGCGGCAGAGGGAGAGACAAAGAATAAGATAGGGAGAGAGAGCAGGAGTTAGAGAGGGAGAGGGAGAGAGATAGGTAGGGAGAAAAAGTGAGAGAGAGAGGGAGAGACAGAGAGGCAGAGAGAGGGAGAGAGAGAAAGAGAGAGTGAAGGAGAGGGAGAGAGAGGGTGAGAGTGAGTGGGCGAGAGAGAGGCAAAAGGAGAGAGAGAGAGTGGAAGATAGAGGATGAGAGAGAGAGAGAGAGGAAGACTGAGAGGGAGAGAGGGAGAGAGAGAGGAGAGAGAGACGGAGGGGTAGACAGAGAGAGAGAGAAGAGAGAGAGAAAGAGAGAGAGAGAAAAAGAGAGATGGAGAGGGACAGATGGATGAAAAGAGACATAAAGAGTGGGGGGAGGGAGAGAGAGAGCGAGGGAAGAGAGAGTGAAAGGGAGAGAGAGAGAAAGAGAGAGGGACAGAGAATTGTGAGAGAAAGAGAGAGAGAAAGAGAGAGAGAGGGAGGGTGAGAAAGAGCAAATATATATATATAGAGAGAGGGAGGGAGTGAAAGTAGAGAGAGAGAAAGGGAAAGAGACAGAAAGGGAGATAGAGAGATAGTGGGAGAGGGAGAGAGAGAGAGGGAGTGAGAGAGGGAGAGGGAAAGGGAGAGAGAGAGAGCAGGAGATAGAGTGAGAGAGAAAGAGAGAGAGAGAAGGAGAGAGGGAGAGACAGAGAGGGAGACAGGGAAAGAGAAAGGGAGAGAGTGAGACAGCAGGGATAGAGAAAGACAGATAGAGATGGATAGGGAGAGAGAGAGGCAGAGAAAGTGACAAAGAATTAGATAGGGAGAGAGAGCAGGAGTTAGAGACAGGGAGAGAAAGAGAGAGAGAGAACTTGAGAGAGAAAGTGAGAGAAAGAAGGAGAGAGAGAAAGAGAAAGAGAGAGAGAGAGGGGGGCAGAGAGAGAGAGAGAGGGAGGGAGAGAGAGAGAGGGAGAGATAGATAAAAAGATAGAGTGAGAGAGGGAGAGAGAGGGGGAGACAAGAAAGAGAGAGGGAGAGAGTGAGACAGCCGGGGTAGAGAGAGAGAGATGGATAGGGAGAGAGAGAGGCAGAGAGAGAGACAAAGAATAAGATAGGGAGAGAGCAGGAGTTAGAGAGCGAGAGGGGGAGAGAGAAAGCGAGAGAAAGAGGGAGAGAGAGAGAAAGAGAAAGAGAGAGGGGAGAGAGAGAGGGATATGGAGAGAGAGAGGGAGTGGGAGGGAGGAAAGAGAGAAAGAGAGAAAAAGGGATAGTGAAGGAGAGAGAGAGGAAAAGGGAGAGAGAGAGAGAAAGAGTAAGGTAGAGAGAGAGAGCCCGAAATAGAGAGGGAGAAAGAGAGAGCGAGATAGAGGGAGAGGGAGAGAGACAGAGTGGGTGATAGTGAGTGAGTGAGAGAGGAAGACAGAGCGGGAGAGAGAGGGAGAGAGAGGAGAGAGAGAGAGGGAGGGGTAGACAGAGATAGAGATAGAGTGGGAGAGAGTGTAAGAGAGAGAGAGTGAAGGAGAGAGGAAGAGAGAAAGGGAGAGAGAGGGAGAGAGAGCATGAGAGAGGGGGTAGAGGGAGAGAGAGAGAAAGTGAAGGAGAGAGGTGGAGAAGCAGAGAGAGAGAGAGTGGGAGATAGAGAGGGTAAGAGAGAGAAGGAGAGGTAGTGAGAGAGAGAGTGTGAGAGGGGAGAGAGAGGGAGAGAGAGAGGGAGGAAGAGAGACAGAGAGAGAGGAAGGAGGGAGTGCGAGAGAGTGAGAAAAAAGAGAGTGAGATCGAGGGAGAGACAGAGCGGGAGGGAGGGCGAGAGCGAGAGAAGAGAGAATGAAAGAGAGAGAGACAGGGAGAGGGAGACAGAGGAAAAGAGGATGAGGGAGAGAGAGAGAAAGAGAGAGGGACAGAGAGAGAGAGAGATAGAAAGGGAGAGAGAAAGAGAGAGAGAGAGGGAGAGATATATATATATATATATATATATAGAGAGAGAGAGAGAGAGAGAGAGAGGGAGAGACCGAGAGCGAGAGAATAGAGAGAAAGAGAGAGAGAAAGAGAGAGAGAGAGGGAGGGAGAGAAAGAGGAAAATATATATATAGAGAGAGGGAGGGAGTGAGTGATAAGGAGAGAGAGAGAAAGGGAAAGAGACAGAAAGGGAGATAGAGAGATAGTGGGAGAGGGAGAGAGGGAGACAGGGAAAGAGAAAGGGAGAGAGAGAGACAGCAGGGGTAGAGAGAGACAGATAGAGATGGATAGGGAGAGAGAGAGGCACAGAGAGAGACAAAGAATAAGATAGGGAGAGAGAGCAGGAGTTAAAGAGGGAGAGGGAGAGAGAGAGACAGGGAGAGGAAGAGAGAGAACGTGAGAGAAAGAGGGAAAGAGAGAAAGAGAAAGAGAGAGAGAGGGGGCAGAGAGACAGAGAGGGAGGGAGAGAGAGAGAGGGAGAGATAGATAAAAAGATAGAGAGAGAGAGGGAGAGAAACGCAGAGGGGAGGGAGATCGAGAGCGAGAGAGGGAAAGTAGAAAGAGAAAGAGAAAGAGAAATAGAGAGGGAGAGAGAGTGGAAAAGAGAGAGCGAGAGAGAGAGGGAGAGGGAGAGAGAGAGGGAGAGAGAGAGAAAGAGAAGGAGAGAGGGAAAGCAAGAGAGAGAGATAGAGGGCGAAGGATAGAGGTGAGAGAGAGAGAGAGAGGGGGGGTAGAGGCTGAGAGAGAGAGAGGCAGAGAGAGAGAGAGAAAAAGTAAGGTAGAGAGAGAGAGCAGGACATAGATAGGGAGAGGGAGAGAGAGAGAGAGAGGGAGAGAGAAATGGTGGGAGAGAGAGACAGTAAGATATAGAGAGGGATAGAGAGAGAGAGAGGGAGAGGGAGAGAGAGGGGAGAGAGAGAGAGAGGGAGAGGGAGAAAGAAGGGAGAGAGAGAGGGAGGGGTAGACAGAGAGAGAGAGAGAGATAGAACGGGAAAAAGAGAGTAAGAGAGAGAGAGAGGGAGAGAGTGAGTGATAAGGAGAGAGAGAGAGAAAGGGAAAGAGACGGAAAGGGAGATAGAGAGATAGAGGGAGAGGGAGAGAGAGCGGGAGTGAGAGAGGGAGAGGGAAAGGGAGAGAGAGAGAGAGCAGGAGATAGAGAGTGAGGGAGAGAGAGAGGGAGATAGAGAGTAAGAGAGCAAGAGAGAGAAGGAGTGAGAGAGAGAGGGAGACAGGGAAAGAGAGAGGGAGAGAGTGAGACAGCAGGGGTAGAGAGAGAGAGATGGATAGGGAGAGAGAGAGGCAGAGAGAGAGACAAAGAATAAGATAGGGAGAGAGCAGGAGTTAGAGAGCGAGAGGGAGAGAGAGAAAGCGAGAGAAAGATGGAGAGAGAGAGAAAGAGAAAGAGAGAGGGGAAAGAGAGAGCGAGAGAAGGAGGGAGAGAGAGAGAGAGGGAGATGGAGAGAGAGAGGGAGTTGTTGGGAGGAAAGAGAGAAAGAGAGAGAAAGGGATAGTGAAGGAGAGAGAGAGATGAAAAGGGAAAGAGAGAGAGAGAGAAAGAGTAAGGTAGAGAGAGGGAGAGGTGAGAGAGCGAGATAGAGGGAGAGGGAGAGAGAGCGAGTGGGTGATAGAGTGAGAGAGGGAGAGAGATGGAGAGAGAGAGGAGAGAGAGAGGGAGGGGTAGACAGAGATAGAGATAGAGGTGGTGATAGAGTGTAAGAGAGAGAGAGAAGGAGAGAGAAAGAGAGAAAGGGAGAGAGAGAGAGAGAAAGAGAGAGGGGGTAGAGGGAGAGAGAGAGTGAGTGAGAGAGAGAAAATGTGAAGGAGAGAGGTGTAGAAGCAGAGAGAGAGAGAGTGGGAGATAGAGAGGGCAAGAGAGAGAAGGAGAGGGAGTGAGAGAGTGAGTGGGAGAGGTGAAAGGGAGGGAGAGAGAGAGGGAGAGAGGAAGGAGGGAGAGAGAGAAAGAGAGGGAGAAGGAGAGAGAGAGAGAAAGAGAGGGAGTGCGAGAGAGAGAAAAAGAGAGTGAGATCGAGGGAGAGACAGAGCGGGAGGGAGGGCGAGAGCGAGAGAAGAGAGAATGAGAGAGAGAGGGAGAGGGAGACAGAGGAACAGAGAGAGAGGGAGAGAGAGAGAAAGGGAGGGAAAAGGAGAAAGAGGGAGGTAGAGTGTGAGAAAGAGGGAGAAAGAGAAAGAGAAGGAGAGAGGGAAAGGGAGAGAGAGATAGAAGGAGAGGGAGAGAGAGGGATTGAGAGAGAGAGAGAGGGAAAGGGAGAGAGAGAAAGTGGAAGATAGAGAGTGAGAGTGAAAGAGAGAGAGAGGGAGAGGAAGTGGTAGAGATAGTGAGAAAGAGAAGGAGAGAGAGAGAGAGGGGGGAGAGAGAGAGTTGGATATTGAGATTAAGAGAGAGAGTGAGGAGAGAGACAGAGAGAGAGAGGAAGAGAGAAGGAGAGAAAGTGGGGGGTAGAGGGAGAGAGAGAAAGAGAGAGAGAGTGAGAGAGTTAGTGAAAGAGATGGAGAGGGAGAGTGTGAGAAAAAGTGAGAGGGAGAGAGAGAGGTAGGGAGAGAGTGGGGGAGTGAGAGGGAGGGGGAGGGGTAGAATGAGAGAAAGAGAGAGAGAGAAAGTAAGAGGGAGGGTGAGAGAGAGAAAGAGAGAGAGGGGGAGAGAGAGAGAAAGAGAGGGAGGAGAGCGAGTGGGAGAGAGTGAGAGGGACAGAGAGAGAAAGAGAAAGAGAGAGAGAGGAAGAGAGAGGGAGAGATAGTGAGAGAGAGACAGGTAGAGAGAGGGAGAGAGAGAGAAAGGGGGAGAGCGGGAGAGATGAGAGAGAGAGGGACAGAGAGAGGGAGAGGCAGGGAGGAGAGGGAAAAAGGGAAAGGCAGAGGAAGTGAGAGAGAGAGAGGAAGAGAGAGAGAGGGAGAGAGAAAGAGAAAGAGGGAGGGGGAGAGGGAGGGAGAGAGAGAGAGGGAGGGAGAGAGAGAGGGAGAGAGAGGGAGAGAGAGAGAGAAAGAGAGGAAGGAGAGAGAGTGAGAGAGAGGGAGAGAGGGAGAAAGGGAAAGAGAGATGCAAAGGGAGAGAGAGAGAGCAGGAAATAGAGTGAGAGAGAGAGAGAAACGGAGACAGAGAGTGTGTGAGAGAGAGAGAAAGAGAGGGGGGAAGGGGGAGAGAGGGAGAGAGTGAGAGAAAGAGGGAGTGGGAGAGGGAGGGAGGGATGGAGAGAAAAATAGAGAGAGAGAGAGCGAGAGGGAGAGAGAGAGGTAGGGACGGAGAGAGAGAGAGAGGGAGAGAGAGGAAGAGAGGGAAAGAGAGAGTGAAGGAGAGGGAGAGAGAGGGAGATAGAGTGAGTGGGCGAGACAGTGGGAAAAGGAGAGAGAGAGAGTGGAAGATAGAGGATGAGAGGGAGAGAGAGAGAGGAAGACTGAGTGGGAGAGAGGGAGAGAGAGAGGAGAGAGAGAGGGAGGGGTAGACAGAGAGAGAGAGAAGAGAGAGAGAAAGAGAGAGAGAGAAAAAGAGTGATGGAGAGGGACAGATGGATGAAAAGAGACATAAAGAGTGGGGGGAGGGAGAGAGAGAGCGAGGGAAGAGAGAGTGAAAGGCAGAGAGAGAGAAAGAGAGAGGGACGGAGAGAGAGAGAGAGGGAAAGGGAGAGAGATGGAGAGAGAGAGAGGGATATATATATATATATATATATATATATATATATATATATATATATATATATATATAGAGAGAGAGAGAGAGAGAGAGAGGGAGGGAGTGAAAGAGAGGAAGAAGGAGAGAGAGAGAGAGGGAGAGAGTGAGTGATAAGGCGAGAGAGAGAAAGCGAAAGAGACAGAAAAGGAGATAGAGAGTTAGTGGGAGAGGGAGAGAGAGAGAGAGGGAGTGAGAGAGGGAGAGGGAAAGGGAGAGAGAGAGAGAGGAGAGAGGGAGAGAGAGAGAGGGGACAGGGAAAGAGAAAGGGAGAGAGTGCGACAGCAGGGGGTAGAGAGAGACAGATAGAGATGGATAGGGAGAGAGAGAGGCAGAGAGAGAGACAAAGAATAAGATAGGGGAGAGAGAGCAGGAGTTAAAGAGGAGAGGGAGATAGAGAGACAGGGATAGAAAGAGAGAGAGAGAAGGTGAGAGAGAAAGTGAGAGAAAGAGGGAGAAAGAGAAAGAGAAAGAGAGAGAGATGGGAGCAGAGAGAGAGAGGGGAAGGGGGAGAGGGAGGGAGGGAGAGAGAGAGAGGGAGAAATAGATAAAAAGATAGAGAGAGAGAGGGAGAGAGACGCAGAGGGGAGGAGATTGAGAGCGAGAGAGGGAAAGTAGAAAGAGAGAGAGAAAGAGAAATAGAGAGGGAGAGAGAGTGGAAAAGAGAGAGCGAGAGAGAGAGGGAGAGGGAGAGAGAGAGGGAGAGAGAGAGAAAGAGAAGGAGAGGGAAAGCAAGAGAGAGAGATAGAGGGCGAGGGATAGAGGTGAGAGAGAGAGAGAGAGAGGGGGTAGAGGCTGAGAGAGAGAGAGGCAGAGGGAGAGAGAGAAAGAGTAAGATAGAGAGAAGGAGAGAGGCAGAGAGGGAGAGGGAGAGAGAGTGTGAGAGGGAGAGAGAAATGGAGAGGCAGAGAGAGAGTGGGAGTTAGAGAGGGCGTGAAAGGGAGAGAGAGAAGGGGAGAGAGTGGGGGAGAGAGAGAGAGAGGGAGAGAGAAAGAGAGAGATATGGAGAGGGACAGATGGATGAAGAGAGACATAGTGGGGGGAGGGAGAGAGAGAGCGAGGAAAGAGAGAGTGAAAGAGAGAGAGAGAGAAAGAGAGGGAGGGAGAGAGAGAGGGAAAGGGAGAGAGAAAGAGAGAGAGAAGGGAGAGAGAGATAGATATATATAGAGAGAGGGAGAGACCGAGAGCGAGAGAAGAGAGAGAGAAAGAGAGAGAGAAGGAGAGAGAGAGGGAAGGAGTGAAAGAGGAAAATATATATAGAGAGAGAAGGAAGAGAGTGAAAGAGAGGAAGGAGAGAGAGAGAGGGATAGAGTGAGTGATAAGGAGATAGAGAGAGAAAGGGAAAGAGACAGAAAGGGAGATAGCGTGATAGAGCGAGAGGGAGAGAGAGAGAGAGGGAGGGGGGTAGAGAGAAATGGAGGGAGAGAGAGAGAGGGGGAGAGAGAGGGAGGGGTAGACAGAGAGATAGAGAGAGAGAGCAGGAAATAGAGAGTGAGAGAGAGAGAGAAGGAGAGAGGCAGAGAGGGAGAGGGAGAGAGAGTGTGAGAGGGAGAAATGGAGATGCAGAGAGAGAGAGAGTGGGTGATAGAGAGGGGTGAGAGAGCGAGAGAGAAGGGGAGAGAGTGGGGGAGAGAGAGCGAGAGAGGGAGAGAGAGAAATAGATGGAGAGGGACAGATGGATGAAGAGAGACATAGAGAGTGGGGAGGAGGGAGAGAAAGAACGAGGGAAGAGAGAGTGAAAGAAAGGAAGGGAGAGAGTGAGAGGGAAAGGGAGCGAGAGAGAGAGAGAGGGGGAGATATATATATATATATATATATAGAGAGAGAGAGAGAGAGAGAGAGTGGGAGAGACCGTGAGCGAGAGAAGAGAAAGAGAGAGAGAAAGAGAGAGAGAGAGGGGGAGGGAGAGAAAGAGGAAAATAGAGAGAGAAAGAGAGGGAGGAGGAGAGTGAAAGAGAGGAAGAAGGAGAGAGAGACGGGAGAGAGTGAGTGATAAGGAGAGAGAGAGAAAGGGAAAGAGATGGAAAGGGAGAGAGAGATAGAGGGAGAGGGAGGAGAGAGAGAGAGAGGGAGAGATGGAGAGGGAGAGAGAGAGCAGGAGATAGAGAGTGAGAGAGAGGGGTAGAGAGTAAGAGAGCAGGAGAGAGAAGGAGAGAGGGAGAGAGGGAGAGGGAGACAGTGAAAGAGAGAGGGAGAGAGTGAGACAGCAGGGGTAGAGAGAGACAGAGAGAGATGGATACGGAGAGAGAGAGGCAGAGAGAGAGAGACAAAGAATAAGATAGGTGGAGAGAGCAGGAGTTAGAGAGGGAGAGGGAGAGAGAGAGACAGGGAGAGAAAGAAAGAGAGGTGAGAGAGAAAGTGAGAGAAAGAGGGAGAGAGAGAGAAAGTGAGAGAGAGAGAGGGGAGAGAGAGAGCGAGAGAGGGAGGGAGAGAGAGAGAGGGAGATGGAGAGATAGAGGTAGTGGGAGGGAGGAAAGAGAGAAAGGGAGAGAAAGGGATAGTGAGGGAGAGAGAGAGGGAAAGGGAGAGAGAGAGTGAGAGTGAGAGAGAGAGTAAGGTAGAGAGAGAGAGCAGGACATAGAGAGGGAGAGGGAGAGATAGAGATAGATAGAGGGAGAGGGAGAGAGAGAGAAAGAGGGAGTGAGAAATGGAGAGAGAGAAAGTGGGAGATAGAGAGGGATAGAGAGAGAGAGAGCGGGAGTGACAGAGAGGGAGAGAGAGGGAGAGTGTGAATCAGAGGAAGAGAGAGTGAGGGAGAGGGAAAGAGTGAGAGAGGGAGAGACAGAGAGGGGAGAGAGGGAGAGAGGGAGAGAGAGTGTGAAGGAGAGGGAGTGAGAGAGGGAGAGAGAGAGTGGGGGACAGAGAGAGAGAGGGAGGGATAAAGAGAGAGAGAGGAAGAGGGAGAGAGTGAAAAAGAGAGAGAGGGGAGTGAGAGAGAGATAAAGAGGGAGAGGTAGAGAGAGTGAAAAAGGGTGAGAGAGTTGGAGAGGGAGAGAGGGAGTGAGAGAGAGAGGGAAACAAAGAGAGAGAAAGCGGGAGATAGAGAGAGAGAGTGAAAGAGAGAGAGAGGGAGAGGGAGTGGTAGAGATAGTGAGAGAGAGAGAGAGGGAGAGAGAGAGAGGGAGGGTGGAGAGAGAGAGAGTTGATCGAGAGTAAATGAGAGAGTGAGAAGGAGAGAGGGAGGGAGAGAGTGAGAGAGGAGAGAGAGAGTGAGCGGGTAGAGGCTGAGAGAGAGAGAGAGAGGCAGAGAGAGAGAGAGAAAGAGTAAGGTAGAGAGAGAGAGCAGGACATAGATAGGGAGAGGGAGAGAGAGAGAGAGAGGGAGAGAGAAATGGAGGGAGAGAGATAGAGTGGGAGATAGAGAGGGATAGGAGAGAGAGAGAGGGAGAAAGTGGGAGTGAGAGGGGTGAGAGAGAGGGAGGGGTAGAGAGAGAGAGATAGAGCGGGAGATAGAGAGTAAGAGAGAGAGAGAGGAGAGAGGCAGAGAGGGAGAGGGAGAGAGGGTGTGTGAGAGGGAGAGAGAAATGGAGAGGCAGAGAGAGAGAGACAGTGGGAGATAGAGAGGGTGAGAGAGGGAGAGAGAGAAGGGGAGAGAGTGGGGAAGAGAGAGAAAGAGGGAGAGAGAAAGAGAGAGAGAGTGAGAGAGATAGAGTGAAATAGAGGAGAGCGAGAGAGTGAGAAAAAGAGAGAGGTAGAGAGAGTGGTAGGGAGAGAGACGGGGAGGGAGATTGAGGGAGAGGGGTAGAGAGAGAGAAAGAGAGAGAGAAAAAGTAAGAGGTATGGAGAGAGAGAGAAAGAGAGAGAGGGGGAGAGAGAGAGAAAGAGAGGAAAGCGAAGTGGGAGAGAGAGAGAAAGGGAAAGAGAGAGAGAGGAAGAGAGAGGGAGAGAGAGAGTTGATTGAGAGACAGGTAGAGAGAGGGAGAGAGAGAGAAAGAGGGAGAGCGGGATAGATGAGAGAGGGAGGGGTAGGGAGGAGAGAGCGAAAAAGGGAAGGCAGAGGGAGGGAGAGAGAGAGAGAGAAAGAGAGAGAGGGAGAGAGAAAGAGAGAGAGGGAGGGGGAGAGGGAGGGAGAGAGAGAGGGAGAGATAGATAAAATATAGAGAGAGAGGGAGAGAGAGGCAGAGGTGATGGAGAGAGAGGCAGAGGTGAGGGAGAGCGAGAGCGAGAGAGGGAAAGTAGAAAGAGAGAGAGAAAGAGAAACAGAGAGAGGGAGGGAGAGTGGAAAAGAGAGAGCGAGAGAGAGAGGGAGAGGGAGAGAGAGAGGGAGAGATGAGAGAGAGGGAGAGATGGAGAGGGAGAGAGAGAGCAGGAGATAGAGAGTGAGAGAGAGGGGTAGAGAGTAAGAGAGCAGGAGAGAGAAGGAGAGAGGGAGAGAGGGAGAGGGAGACAGTGAAAGAGAGAGGGAGAGAGTGAGACAGCAGGGGTAGAGAGAGACAGAGAGAGATGGATACGGAGAGAGAGAGGCAGAGAGAGAGAGACAAAGAATAAGATAGGTGGAGAGAGCAGGAGTTAGAGAGGGAGAGGGAGAGAGAGAGACAGGGAGAGAAAGAAAGAGAGGTGAGAGAGAAAGTGAGAGAAAGAGGGAGAGAGAGAGAAAGTGAGAGAGAGAGAGGGGAGAGAGAGAGCGAGAGAGGGAGGGAGAGAGAGAGAGGGAGATGGAGAGATAGAGGTAGTGGGAGGGAGGAAAGAGAGAAAGGGAGAGAAAGGGATAGTGAGGGAGAGAGAGAGGGAAAGGGAGAGAGAGAGTGAGAGTGAGAGAGAGAGTAAGGTAGAGAGAGAGAGCAGGACATAGAGAGGGAGAGGGGAGAGATAGAGATAGATAGAGGGAGAGGGAGAGAGAGAGAAAGAGGGAGTGAGAAATGGAGAGAGAGAAAGTGGGAGATAGAGAGGGATAGAGAGAGAGAGAGCGGGAGTGACAGAGAGGGAGAGAGAGGGAGAGTGTGAATCAGAGGAAGAGAGAGTGAGGGAGAGGGAAAGAGTGAGAGAGGGAGAGACAGAGAGGGGGAGAGAGGGAGAGAGGGAGAGAGAGTGTGAAGGAGAGGGAGTGAGAGAGGGAGAGAGAGAGTGGGGACAGAGAGAGAGAGGGAGGGATAAAGAGAGAGAGAGGAAGAGGGAGAGAGTGAAAAAGAGAGAGAGGGAGTGAGAGAGAGATAAAGAGGGAGAGGTAGAGAGAGTGAAAAAGGGAGAGAGAGTTGGAGAGGGAGAGAGGGAGTGAGAGAGAGAGGGAAACAAAGAGAGAGAAAGCGGGAGATAGAGAGAGAGAGTGAAAGAGAGAGAGAGGGAGAGGGAGTGGTAGAGATAGTGAGAGAGAGAGAGAGGGAGAGAGAGAGAGGGAGGGTGGAGAGAGAGAGAGTTGATCGAGAGTAAATGAGAGAGTGAGAAGGAGAGAGGGAGGGAGAGAGTGAGAGAGGAGAGAGAGAGTGAGCGGGTAGAGGCTGAGAGAGAGAGAGAGAGGCAGAGAGAGAGAGAGAAAGAGTAAGGTAGAGAGAGAGAGCAGGACATAGATAGGGAGAGGGAGAGAGAGAGAGAGAGGGAGAGAGAAATGGAGGGAGAGAGATAGAGTGGGAGATAGAGAGGGATAGAGAGAGAGAGAGGGAGAAAGTGGGAGTGAGAGGGTGTGAGAGAGAGGGAGGGGTAGAGAGAGAGAGATAGAGCGGGAGATAGAGAGTAAGAGAGAGAGAGAGGAGAGAGGCAGAGAGGGAGAGGGAGAGAGGGTGTGTGAGAGGGAGAGAGAAATGGAGAGGCAGAGAGAGAGAGACAGTGGGAGATAGAGAGGGTGAGAGAGGGAGAGAGAGAAGGGGAGAGAGTGGGGAAGAGAGAGAAAGAGGGGAGAGAGAAAGAGAGAGAGGAGAGGGAGAGGAAAGGGAGAAAGAGAGAGCAGGAGATAGAGAGTGAGAGAGAGAGGGAGATAGAGTAATAGAGCAAGAGAGAGAAGGAGAGAGAGAGAGAGGGAGACAGGGAAAGAGAGAGGGAGAGAGTGAGACAGCAGGGGTATAGAGAGAGAGAGAGAAATGGATAGGGAGAGAGAGAGGCAGAGAGAGATACAAAGAATAAGATGGAGAGAGAGCAGGAGTTAGAGATGGAGAGGGAGAGAGAGAGACAGGGAGAGAAAGAGAGAGAGAGAGAAGGTGAGAGAGAAAGTGAGAGAAAGAGGGAGAGAGAGAAAAAGAGAAAGAGAGAGAGGGGGAAGACAGAGAGCGAGAGAGGGAGGGAGAGAGAGAGAGAGGGAGATGGAGGAGAGAGGGAGTGGGAGGGAGGAAAGAGAGAAAGAGAGAGAAAGGGATAGTGAGGGAGAGAGAGATGGAGTGGGACAGAGATGCATGAAGAGAGACATAGAGAGTGGGGGGAGGGAGAGAGAGAGCGAGGGAAGAGAGAGTGAAAGAGAGAGAGAAAGAGAGAGGGAGAGAGATATATAGAGAGAGGGAGAGACCGAGAGCGAGAGAAGAGAGAGAGAAAGAGAGAGAGAAAGAGAGAGAGAGGGAGGGATAGAAAGAGGAAAATATATATATAGAGAGAGAGAAGGAGGAAGAGAGTGAAAGACATGAAGAAGGAGAGAGAGAGGGAGAGAGTGAGTGATAAGGAGAGAGAGAGAGAAAGGGAAAGAGATGGAAAGGGTGATAGAGAGATAGAGGAAGAGTGAGAGAGAGAGAGAGAGGGAGAGGGAAAGAGTGGGTGATAGAGAGAGAGTGAGAGAGAGGAAGACAGAGACGGTGAGAGAGGAGAGAGAGAGGAGAGAGAGAGGGAGGGGTAGACAGAGATAGAGATAGAGTGGGAGATAGAGTGTAAGAGAGAGAGAGAAGGAATGAGGAAGAGAGAAAGGGAGAGAGAGGGAGAGAGAAAGAGAGAGTGGGTAGAGGGAGAGAGAGAGAGGGAGAGGGAGAGGGAGAGAGAGAGAATGTGAAGGAGAGAGAAGTGGAGAGGCAGAGAAAGAGAGAGTGGGAGATAGAGAGGTCAAGAGAGGGAAGGAGAGGGAGAGAGAGCGAGAGAGTGGGAGAGGGGAGAGAGAGGGAGAGAGAGAGGGAGGAATAGAGACAGAGGGAGATAAAGGAGGGAGAGAGAGTAAGAGAGGGAGAAGGAGTGACAGAGAGAAAGAGAGGGAGTGCGAGAGAGAGAGATAAAGAGAGAGTGAGATGGATGGAGAGACTGAGCGGGAGGGAGGGCAAGAGCGAGAGAAGAGAGAATGAAAGAGAGAGAGAGACAGAGGAAAAGAGAGAGAGAGGGAGAGAGAGAGAAAGGGAGTGAGAGAGAGAGGGAGAGAGAGAGTGAGAGAAGGAGAGAGGAAAAGGGAGAGAGAGATAGAGGAGAGGGAGAGAGAGGGAGTGAGAGAGAGAGGGAAAGGGAGAGAGAGAAAGTGGGAGATAGAGAGTGAGAGTGAAAGAGAGAGAGAGGGAGAGGGAGTGGTAGAGATAGTGAGAGAGAGAGGGAGAGAGAGAGGGGGGGGGACAGAGAGTGTTGGAGATTGAGAGTAAGAGAGAGAGTGAGGAGAGTGGAGAGAGAGAGAGGGAGAGAGAAGGAGAGAGAGAGAGAGGGGGGGGGTAGAAGCAGAGAGAGAGAGAGGCAGAGGGAGAGATTGAAAGAGAGAGAGAGTGAGAGAGATAGAGTGAAATAGAGGAGAGCGAGAGAGTGAGAAAAAGAGAGAGTAGAGAGAGTGGTAGGGAGAGAGACGGGGAGGGAGATTGAGGGAGAGGGGTAGAGAGAGAGAAAGAGAGAGAGAAAAAGTAGAGGTATGGAGAGAGAGAGAAAGAGAGAGAGGGGGAGAGAGAGAGAAAGAGAGGAAAGCGAGTGGGAGAGAGAGAGAAAGGGAAAGAGAGAGAGAGGAAGAGAGAGGGAGAGAGAGAGTGATTGAGAGACAGGTAGAGAGAGGGAGAGAGAGAGAAAGAGGGAGAGCGGGATAGATGAGAGAGGGAGGGGTAGGGAGGAGAGAGCGAAAAAGGGAAAGGCAGAGGGAGGGAGAGAGAGAGAGAGAAAGAGAGAGAGAGGGAGAGAGAAAGAGAGAGAGGGAGGGGGAGAGGGAGGGAGAGAGAGAGGGAGAGATAGATAAAATATAGAGAGAGAGGGAGAGAGAGGCAGAGGTGATGGAGAGAGAGGCAGAGGTGAGGGAGAGCGAGAGCGAGAGAGGGAAAGTAGAAAGAGAGAGAGAAAGAGAAACAGAGAGAGGGAGGGAGAGTGGAAAAGAGAGAGCGAGAGAGAGAGGGAGAGGGAGAGAGAGAGGGAGAGAGAGAGAAAGAGAAGGAGAGAGGGAAAGGGAAAGAGATAGAGATAGAGGGCGAGGGGAGAGAGGTGAGAGAGAGAGAGAGAGGGTAGAGGCAGAGAGAGAGAGAGAGGCAGAGGGAGAGTGAGAGAGAGTGGGAGAGAGAAATGGGGAGAAAGAGACAGTGGGATAGAAAGAGAGAGGGTGAGGGAGAGAGAGGGGAGAGAGAGAGGGAGGGGTAGAGAGAGAGAGAGATAGAACGGGAGATAGAGGTAAGAGAGAGAGAGGGAGAGAGTGAGTGATAAGGAGAGAGAGAGAAAGGGAAAGAGATGGAATGGGAGATAGAGAGATAGAGGGAGAGGGAGGGAGAGAGGGAGTGAGAGAGGAGAGGGAAAGGGAGAGAGAGAGAGCAGATAGAGTGAGAGAGCGAGTGAGAGAGAGAGAGGGAGAGAGAGAGAGGGAGACAGGGGAAAGAGAAAGGGAGAGAATGAGACAGCAGGGGTAGAGTGAGACATTGAGAGATGGATAGGGAGAGAGAGAGGCAGAGAGAGACAAAGAATAAGATAGGAGAAAGAGCAGGAGTTAGAGAGGGAGAGGGAGAGAGAGAGACAGGGAGAGAAAGAGA
>NW_027212159.1:0-2500 GCF_036971445.1 Narcine bancroftii | reverse complement strand
AAGAACACGCAGATGAAGACAAAGAATGAGATGTACAAGTAGCGGTAAAAGGAGAAGACGAATTAAAAGAAGGAAAAAGAAGATGATGTTGAAGAAGAATACGAAGCTGAAGAAGTAGAAGGAGAAGATGCAGAAGAAGACGAAGAAGAAGAAGAAGAACAAGAAGAAGAAGAACACGAATCTGAAGAAGTAGAAGGAGAAGAAGCAGAAGAAGACGAAGTAGGAGAAGAAGCAGAAGAAGAAGAAGAAGAAGAAGAGCAAGAAGAAGAAGCAGAAGAAGAAGAAGAAGAAGAAGAAGGAGGAGGAGGAGTACGAAAGAGAAGAGGATGAAAAAGAAGAAGAAAAAGAAGAAGAAGAAGAAGAAGAAGAAGAAGAAGAAGAAGAAGAAGAAGAAGGAGAAGAAGATGACGTAGTAGGAGAAGAAGACATAGAAGAAGAAGAAGAAAAAGAAGAGGAAGAAGAAGAAGAAGAAGCAGAAGAAGAAGAAGAAGAAGAAGAAGAAGAAGAAGAAGAAGAAGAAGAAGAAGAAGAAGAAGAAGAAGAATTAGAGGAAGAAGAAGAAGGAGGAGGAGGAGGAGGACGAAAAAATAGAAGAAAAAGAAGGAGATGAAGAAGAAGAATAAGAAGAAGAAGATGGAAGAACACGCAGATGAAGACAAAGAAGGAGATGTATAAGTCGCGGTTAAAGGAGAAGACGAATGAAAAGAAGGATAACGAAGATGAAGTTGAAGAAGAATACGAAACTGAAGAAGTAGAAGGAAAAGAAGCAGAAGAAGACGAAGAAGAAGAAGAGGAAGAAGAACAAGAAGAAGAACACGAAGCTGAAGTAGTAGAAGGAGAAGAAGCAGAAGAAGTTGATGAAGAAGAAGAAAAAGAAGAAGAAGAACACGTCTCTGAAGAATTAGAAGGAGAATAAGCAGAAGAATAAGAATAAGAAGAAGTAGAAGAAGAAGAAAACGAAGAATAAGAACAACAACAAAAACAACAACAACAACAACAACAAGAAGGGGAGGAAGAAAAACAAGAGAAACAAGAACAAGAAGAAGAGCAAGAAAAGGAAGAAGAAGAAGAAGATGAAGAAGAAAAAGAAGAAGAAGAAGAAGAAGAAGAAGGAGGAGGAGGAGTACGAAAGAGAAGAGGATGAAAAAGAAGAAGAAAAAGAAGAAGAAGAAGAACAAGAAGAAGAAGAAGAAGAAGAAGAAGAAGAAGGAGAAGAAGATGACATAGTAGGAGAAGAAGACATAGAAGAAGAAGAAGAAAAAGAAGAGGAAGAAGAAGAAGAAGAAGCAGAAGAAGAAGAAGAAGAAGAAGAAGAAGAAGAAGAAGAAGAAGAAGAAGAAGAAGAAGAAGAAGAAGAAGAAGAAGAAGAAGATGGACGAAGATGCAGACGAAGGCAAAGAAGGAGAAGAGGAAGTTGGACAAGAAGAAGATGAAGAAGAAAGAAGAAGAAGAAGAAGAAGAAGAAGAAGAAGAAGAAGAAGACGAAGGAGAAGAAGAAGGATAAGAAGATGAAGTAGTACGAGAAGAAGACAAAGAAGAAGAAGAAGGAAAAAAAGAGGAAGAAGAAGAAGAGGAAGAAGAGGAAGAAGAAGAAGTAGAAGAAGAATAAGAAGAAGAAGAAGAAGAAGAAGAAGAAGAAGAAGAAGAAGAAGAAGAAGAAGATGAAGAAGAAGAAGAAGAAGAAGAAGAAGAAGAATTAGAGGAAGAAGAAGAAGGAGGAGGATGAGGAGGACTAAAAAATAGAAGAAAAAGAAGGAGATGAAGAAGAAGAATAAGAAGAAGAAGATGGAAGAACACGCAGATGAAGACAAAGAAGGAGATTTACAAGTCGTGGTTAAAGGAGAAGACGAATGAAAAGAAGGAAAACGAAGATGAAGTTGAAGAAGAATACGAAGCTGAAGAAGTAGAAGGAAAAGAAGCAGAAGAAGACGAAGAAGAAGAAGAGGAAGAAGAACAAGAAGAAGAACACGAAGCTGAAGTAGTAGAAGGAGAAGAAGCAGAAGATGATGAAAAAGAAGAAGAACAAGAAGAAGAAGAACACGAATGAAGAAGTAGAAGGAGAAGAAGCAGAAGAAGACGAAGTAGGAGAAGAAGCAGAAGAAGAAGAAGAAGAAGAAGAAGAAGAAGAAGAAGAAGAAGAGCAAGAAGAAAAAGAAGCAGAAGAAGAAGAAGAAGAAGAAGGAGGAGGAGGAGGAGTACGAAAAAGAAGAGGATGAAAAAGAAGAAGAAAAAGAAGGAGATGAAGAAGTAGATTAAGAAGAAGAAGATGGAAGAACACGCAGACGAAAACAAAGAAGGAGATGTACAAGTAGCGGTAAAAGGAGAAGACGAATGAAAAGAAGGAAAAAGAAGATGAAGTTGAAGAAGAATACGAAGCTGAAGAAGTAGAAGTAGAAGAAGCAGAAGAAGACGAAGAAGAAGAAGAGGAAGAAAAACAAGAAGGCGAACACGAAGCTGAAGAAGTAGAAGTAGAAGAAGATGAAGTAGTAGGAGAAGAAGA
>NW_027212158.1:0-80684 GCF_036971445.1 Narcine bancroftii | reverse complement strand
TCACTTTCTCTCTCACTCTCTCTCTCACTCCTCTCTCTTCTCTCTCACTCACTCTCTTCTCTCTCTCTCTCTCTCATCACTCTCTTCTCTCTCTCTCTCTCTCACTCTCTCTTTCACTCTCTTCTCTCTCTCTCTCTCACTCTCTCTTTCACTCTCTTCTCTCTCTCTGTCTCTCTCTCTCTCTCACTCTCTCTCTCTCACTCTCTCTCTCACTCTCTCTCTCACTCTCTTCTCTCTCTCTCACTCTCTCTCTCTCTCACTCTCTCTTCACTCTCTCTCTCTCTCTCTCACTCTCTCTCTCTCACTCTCTCTCTCACTCTCTTCTCTCTCTCTCACTCTCTTCTCTCTCTCTCACTCTCTCTCTCTCTCACTCTCTCACTCTCTCTCTCTCACTCTCTCTCTCTCTCTTCTCTCTCTCTCACTCTCTCTCTCACTCTCTCTCACTCTCTCTCTCTCACTCTCTCTCTCTCTCTCTTCTCTCTCTCTCACTCTCTCTCTCACTCTCTCTCTCTCACTCTCTCTCTCTCACTCTCTCTCTCTCTCTCTCTCTCTCTCTCACTCTCTCTCTCACTCTCTCTCTCTCTCTCTCTCTCTCTCTCTCTCTCTCTCTCCCTATCATTTGGTCTCCAGTGTGATCCAGCTTTCTGTAGCAGTGTAAATGGTTAACATCACACAAATAATTCCTGAAATGTAATTTGTGTTTGAAAAATTACTTGGGAAGCAAGACAAAAGGTGACCAAAACACATCATACTTCTCTTGAAGAATTAAATTCACACTACTCTTATTGATATGAATGATACTTTATTGGAACATTTCAAGGTGAATTGCTATCTTATTGAAACAATAAATCATGTTTACTGTAAGGAAATTATTTAGTCTCATACATTTTAGCCATTCATTTAATTCAGCTTCCAACGTGAGCACAGTGGTGTAAACATTCACCATCCAGTTTGGAACGCATTGGCAATCATTTGATGTCGAAATTGTTTGAGAAGAGTTCTGACTCAAACCAATATTGAAGTGACAAGTTCCCTGTACTTCTCTTCCTTTGTCTCAGTCAAGTTCAAACACCTTCCAGCTAACGACTGCAGGGCATGCGGCAAGGGCTGCCTCTCACCTTCTCTCTGTTATCCTCCTGTCTCTGAGGGGAGTGAAGGCCAAGTATTTTCCACCAGGGTGGCCATTCCAAAAGGAGGACATGGTCTGAGCTCACCATATACTGTATATACCGTGTGTTAGCACTTGCTGTTTTTTGCAATACGGGTGCACACTGTATATGGGAACCTATGAACATGTCCTCTTTTTTTGGAAATATGGAAGTGGCCACCCTACCTTCCACACAGTGGCATTATGATGATTGTGACTTCACCATTAAACCTGCTTAACTTTTGCTCCACTCTGGTTTGGTAAAATGAAATAATCATTGAATATATGGTGCACTTTATAGAAAGATATAACAAAATTCAACTACTGAGGGGCTTATTGAGATCATAATCAGTGGCTTGTTGACAGTGATGGGTATAACTGCATTAGCTTTTTTTTTAAACAAGCTTTGGCCAACAAGAATATTTCAGCCAACAGCAAATTCAGTGCAAAAATTTTAAGAAGCCATGCATACATTACATATCTTTAAGAGTGGCTACCATGCTGTATGGTGAATAAGAATTGCAAATAAATTTGAATAAAACTTTAGAACTATTTACGCTGGTTATTGCCAGTGATACTGATCCCTGTGGCATATTGGCCATCTGTTCGGAGGACATCTATTCAAATCTGGAGAAGAGCAGCCAGGTACCGCCTTCAAAGTTACCAAGCAGTGAAGCACAGAAATGCTGGAGATACTCAGCAGGTCTCAGTATCTCAGTATCCATATAATCGACATTTTGGGCCTGAGCCTTTCTTCGAGAACAAGTGAGGGCTTCCACCTCCTAATGAAGCAGCAATCCATTAGTTGCTGAGCCCATTGACCAGAAGCTGATTGCAGGCATACTTTCACAGATCATTTCTGATGAAAGCCACGAGTTTAAAAAAATGACTTAATATTGAAAAAATAGGCACTGAGAGCTAAAGAAAGATTCCACATACTGAGAGAAGACTGAGAAAAGGAATATTAATCTGTGTCCTATGCAGATGTCATAAAGGCATAAGGCAAGAGGCCAGTTCTTGTTTATTAACTTTGTAATCGTACAAAAGTATTTTAGTTGTAATGTGTATGGCCAACAGTAAATTTAGAATCACTATGGAATAGAAATCTTTCAATGTGTGTTTCAATTTATATCTTTGATACGTTCCAAGTTTAGAAGATTGAGAGGGGATCTCATAGAGACATATAAAATTCTGGCAGGACTGGACAGAATGGATGCAGATGGGATGTTTCCAATGATGGGAAAATCCAGAAGCCGGGGCCATGGTTTGAGGATAATAGGCAAACCATTTACGACCGAGATGAGGAGGAATTTTCTTTACCAGAGGGTGGTGAATCTGTGGAATTCATTGCCACAGAGGGCAGTGGAGGCAGGTTCATTAAATATATTTAAGGGGGAATTAGATATATTTCTTCAGTATAAGGGTATTAAAGGTTACGGAGAGAAGGCGGGGACGGGGTACTGAACTTTAAGATCAGCCATGATCTCGTTGAATGGCGGAGCAGGCTCGAAGGGTCGAATGACCTACTCCTGCTCCTATCTTCTATGTTTCTATGTTAAGAAATATTATTAAAAAAATATACTCAGAAAAGAGCAGATATTACTTTGACATTTATACGTCCATTTTGTTTTAGTATAAGCGCTTTCTTTTCTCAGAAGCATTGTTGGTGCATTTATACATTATATAGTGGACATCAATCACTTTGATCAGAGTCTTGTTTAACCAACCCAGCAGCTTCTTCTCCATGTCAGTGCCATATGTTTCCCACAGCTGTTCCAGTTTAGTTCATGTCTGAGATAAAAATGGGGCCATTCAGCTCCTGGCTTAAATCCCTGTTGGACGACAGGCTGATGGGGATCATGCTATAGCTTTGACCACTCGAGAAATGGGCTTTTTTTGTCCATTGCTGATAGTTTGCTCAGATTTGGTTTAAAAACAAAAAATGCAATTAAGTAAAGTGCATTTAATATTTTTGAGCCAGAGGAATTGTGAGATGTCAGATCAGTTCGCAGGTGAGTGCGCTGTTCATGGATTTCTACCTGAAGATGCTGTGAAAATATGCGTTCTTGCACAGTTCGTGTCGCTGTTGCAGCACCAGCGGGGGTTTGAATCCCGCACTGTCTGTAAGAGTCTGTACATTCTCCCTTTTTCTGCGAGGGTTTTCCCTGGTGGTGTGGGCTCTGGTTTCCTTCCCACCGTTCAAAAGTACAGGGGTTTGTCGGTCAATTGGGTGAAATTTAGCAGCACAGGCCCGTAGGCCAAAATGGCCTGTTACTGTGCTGTATGTCACGTGCTCCATGAGGATATTTCACGAAGCTATGAAGTGGTTCGATGAAGGGAGAAGAACTTTAAATGTAGGTCTTTGAAAGCAGGAAATCAACTGGACATCTAATGATCACCTGAATGGGCAGGAGTTGAGTAACAAGAGAGCAGTGTCCAGAAGTGACAATGTGACAATGGTGAAGGATTTCAGTAGCAGGTGCAATAAGATGTGTGACGTAATGAAGCTGAACAGGGGCAGTCATGGAGAACAAGCAGAGTCAGATCCAAGCCCTCGGTCAAATGACGCAGCAAACCTGCAACCTAAGCTCGTCGACTTGGAAGCAGGAGAAGCTTTGCTGGCATCAAGGAGTTTGAGATGAGCATTATAAATAGTGTCTGAGGGTTGTTCACTGGAGAACGGAGTGATGATGTTGCTCATTCAGTTTGGAATTTTGTTGAAGCAAGAATTTTGTTGATGGTCCTGTGGAGTCTACCATGATCGTGGCTGTAGGGGATGTACAAAATCATTGAGGACCTCCTTCTACCCTATACACAGTATCTTTCAGCTGCTTCTTTCGGGGAACAGATGCAGGAGTAGCAGAGCTGAGGAACAGCTTCTTCCCACGGACAGTGAGAATGCTGAATGGCCTAAAGGAAATGCATCCAAGACTCATATTCATTAAACAAATATTTATTTATTTGTATAGATGAAATACTTGTCCTGCATATGTTTTGTTTGTCTGTATGTATGTTATGTCTGGTTGTGTGACTGGATGATTTGCACTGAGGATTGGAAAATACTGTTTCATCAGCGAAATAATCAGATGACAATAAACTTTATTTGAAAAGGAGTTCAGGAGAAATGTAAGCAAAGCAATCACTGCCCACATCTCCAAATGAAGCCAACAGAATTCCATAATTGATTAAGGAGAATGTGGCCAAGAGATACTTGGGGCACTACTACATAACCAGAGCAGAGACCTTTACTAACAATAATCTATAGTGAGATGGGAAAGACTGAAACTGGACCAAAGCACATAGATCACCTTTGATGTTGCTTCTTGTGAAGGTATATTTTGCTCAGCAATGGCAAATGATGTGTTACAGATAAGAAGATCCCTTATAATATTACACACATGGGAAATATTTAATATTCACCTCCCTGGATGAACCTCCTGTGCGACTTCCTCGCAGGAATCCTGCTCTCCTCCAAATTCTGACTTCAAGATTCAGAATCAGAATTTATAGTCATGCACATCACAAAATTTGTTGTTTTACAGCTGCATCATCATACAAATATTGCAGTAAATTACATTTTTTTAAAAATCAGTGAGGCAGCGTCTGTGGTTCATTATCCTTTTAGAAATCTGATGGTACAGAAAAGAAGCTGTCCTTCTGCCACTGGGTGTTCATCTTCAGGCTTCTGTACCTCCTTCCAGATGGTAGCAGTGTGAAGAGGGCATGGCCTGGGTGGTGAGGGCCCTTGAAAATAGAGGCTGCCTTCTTAAAACACGGCCTCTTGTAGATGTTCTCGATGGAGTTGAGTCTGATGCCCATGCTGTTGTCAATGTAATTTGTGAGATGGAAGAGGGCTGTAATGGTAATGTGTTCCTTGTGATGGCAATGAGAAATTTAGACAGAGTCACATGAAGACAAATGTCGAAGGTCTGGGCTTGGCCGAAATAAGAGCTGTCCCATGTACCCCACAAAGAACTGGGTGAGCTTATGCCATTGCAAGCATCCACTGCTGCACATTTCATCAGGAAGCCACCCTGATCTCATCTTCACCTGTTATCTCTCTGACTCTTCCCTTTCCCCATCCCTTCATCCCCAGCTGAATGTGGTGGATGGAGACACATGTCCAAAGCAGAATGGGGGGGGGGGGGTTTGGGGGAGTGGGGAAATAATCAGAAAATTACAGAACATCTTAAGTTACTCCAATTATTAAAATAAGGTCAGAGACTTGGTTGGGGAATAATATCAGTTACCTCATCATCTGTGGTATAGCTGAGGCCACAGTGAGGACAACTTTATCAAAGGTGAAACCACACAAGGCAACAGGACCAGACAATATACCTGGTTGGTTACTGAAGCCCTGCGCAGAGAATTTATGGAGGTCCTTACAGATATCTTCAACGATACTGAGCAGTCTATCTTCTCCGTGGGTTTCAAGACACCCACCATCATCGAAGTACAAAAGAGGGTGACAGTAATAGGCCTCAATTACTATTGTCCATTGGCACTGGCGCCCATCATTATGAAATACTTTGAGCATCTAGTGACAGAACACATCAAAGTGCACCTCGCAGTGATGCTGGACTCATTTCAATTCTCCTGCAGATGGAACCATTCCACAGATGCTGCCTTATCTCTCCACTTCATCCTGACCCATCTGGAGAACGACGCCACATTTCCCAGGCTGCTGTTCATCTGCTTCAGCTCAGCTTCTCCACCAAAGGCTGGTGGAGAAGCTGGAACTCAACATCCCCTCTCTGTGACAGAATTCTAAACTTCCTCATGGAAAGACGCCAGTATGTCTGGGTTGGCAGGAGAGTGCCGAGCACCGTAAACACTGAGCACTGGCACTCCTCAGGGCCGTGTGCTCAGCCCACTCCTGTTCATGCTTCTGTCTTGCAACTGCATCAGCAGATCCATGTCCAACAGAATCATCAATTTTGCAGAGGGCATGACAGTAGTTGTTCTCATCAGCAACTGCAGCAAGGGGGTGGAAAATCTCGTAATAGGGTCCGAGAATGACACCCCGAGTCTCAATGTGAACAAGACAAAGGAGCTGATTGTTGGCTCCAGGATGATCAGAGATGACCATCCTCCACTGCACATTAATAACCCTCCCTGCCCCCAAACCTGAGTGTGTCTGGGAATAAGAAACAGGCTTTCTTTTTCCCTGCAGTGCTCTGCAGAATGGACCATTGTGTCATCTTCTGCCATTTTGGCTCGGTGGCTCAACATTGCAGAAAAGCAGCTGACTAAATCATTGAGACTTTTCTGTGAACAAACTGACACCTGTGCTTAAAAGCTCTTCCGCCAATTTCAAGAACAAGAGTCGTCTCGTTCTTTTATTGAGTGTTTTCTCATTGCTTAAATTGCTGCAAGAATACTTGATAATTGTGCACATCTTTTCCCTTATATCCCACTTCCACTTTGATGAATCTATCTTACTTTATTACTATTGATCCCAAGAAGTTTACACTTCTATAATATTGGTTATGGTCACCCATAACATTGAAATATGTTAACTTCTGGAAAGTTAAGTATTTCAAGTTATACCAAGATTTTATTTCCAGGATGATAATTTTGGACCCTATGCCCCTGATTGACGCTTATTATCTTGTCCACACGAGAGATCATTTATTTTATTTTTAAGGTATTTTTTATTGATTTTATACATTAAAAAATAAACCAGTACATAGTTCGTGTGGAATGCAAAATGTAAGTCATTACATAAATCAACATATTACATAATAATGTAACAAAAGTAAATATATACAAAGATGAAACAAAAAAGAAAAAAAATCCAAAATCCAAAGTGAATCGAAGTCTTATCCCTCATAATAACTTTGCACGGGATAAAGAAACAACAATAACCTTCGATCCTAAAAGTGAAATGAAAAAAGTCAACAAAACGCAGATTATAAAATATATCTGTAGATTGTAATAACAATTCAGAAATGGTCCCCACAATGCTTGGAATCTTATGCTAGAATAATAGATTGAATATTGAATCTTTTCTAAACTTAAACACAACGTAATATCTTCCAGCCACTGAGCATGAGTAGGTGGGGCGGCACCTTTCCACCTGAGGGATGCGGCACGTCTGGGCAAAAGAGAAGTAAAAGACAAGACGCGGTATTTATTTAGAGTTAACAGAGCATCATTGTCTCCCGTTGTACCAAAAAGTGCTACTAAAGGATTCAGTTCTAACTTTATCTCCAAGTTTAAAGATAAAGTTTGGAAAACCTCCTTCCAGTACTTTTCATGACTAGGTCAAGAACAAAACATGTTAATTAAAGAGGCCTCATCGCTCTTGCATTTATCACAACAGGAATTTACCTCTGTATTTGGCTTTGGAAATATGGGCCCTGTGTACAACCTTAAATTGTAATAAATAATGGTGGATACATAACAACGTAGTAGTGACTAACCTAAAAATTGAATCCCAGATCTCTTCCAATATTAATTATTAATTTTAAGTATTGAGGCAGACCTTGGGTCAAATAAAGGATATTAAAGCTTTATGTGAAGGTTGTAAATTTAAAAAATGTATCCACAACATACATCTGGTACCATAGGAACACCAGGTATTTGAGGTTGAAGAAAATGTCTGATTTGCAAATAGCTAGTAAAAAAGAGTATTTGGTAAATTATACTTGTCAGAGTTGTTGAAATGATGCAAAATTACTATAAAAAAATCCTTGAAACATTAAATATCCTTTCTGTGTTCTTGTTTTTATTTTTAGCATATACAAGCTATATTCGATGACCTCATTTATATTTGGAGGCCAGTTTGTTGGAATGCTCACTTTTTTAAAGGTGCATTCATTCCATTTGCATCCTGAACTAAAATGCACAATCTCCGAAAAAGCAACTAATTTTGTGAGTTCCTGAGTTCATTCAAATTTTTTAGAAAATGATCCGTCTCCTCATAATCTTGACTATTTGTGTCTTGTTGGTCATGCTTCTGATGTCCAGTGTCCAAAGTTGCAACCTCTCATTTTATGTGCGCGTACTTTGTCAGATGAAGGTGCCACCATCCAACTTCTGTGACAGCCATAGCGCTGATCTGCAAGCAGCATCAGAAATGATGCTGCTTCTACTTTTTGTCTGCTGTGAATCTGATGGTGTGTTTCTTTTAAAAGGCTTTTAATTCATTCAAAATTATGTGTGCAAACAAATGGCAAAAATGATATTGATCTATTGTCAAACTTTCTGTGTAGGAATAATAATACGGCCCTCCATCAGAAGCTTTTGGATCCCGACAGGCCATTGAGCCCTCTGCCTCTGAGACCCCGTTGGATTTTTGAGAAGCCTTGGACCCCAGCAAGCAGGTTCCAATACCTGAAAGTCCCTGTCCTGGAAATAAGTCTCTGAAAATAAAAGACCAAAAGGAATTTGTTTTAGCACCGAACTCCAACATTAATTTACACCCATTCCTCATTCAACCAACTCCTTTCTCCCCGTATGGATTCTCCTTTAAAAAGCTTTGCCCCGCATGGCTGTGGCTGTTTCAACCAACAACCCTGGCTGCTGTCGCTGAACCAGTAACTTTGGACTCCTTTCCCTTTGCATCAGAGTTCACCATCACTGGCACAGAATTTAGCCATGCCAACACAACAACAACAACAAAAGCCCCCTTTGACTCTCTCCACATTGTTGCTTCTATTCTTGACCTGAACAAACTTTCCCAGTGGACTCTTCACAACTAAGCTTTCAGTAATTTTACCGCTGCTGGTTTACCACAGCAAGATTCTCACTACAACTGAGCTATATCCGACGGACACCATGTTGAGCCTTCAAATTCAACTTCAAAGAAAAAACCTCATCCCGAATAAAATGTCTGCTGGAAGACATGAATAAATTCAATCAATATGGTCTTCAGTCATTCCTTATTTCTTATTATGATCCAATACAAGATAATTATTTAAAAACAAAACAAGCTAACATTTGCATTCCAGTCATTATTTTAAAAAAAGCTTTTGTTAAGTTTCAATTTTCATCCATAGAAAAAATACATCAAAGATGTTTAAAGTCTACTCCCCACCAGTGCAGTTTATCCATTCTGAACATTGCTAACCAAGCCTTTTCCTGTTGTTCAATTCCAGCCCATTCTGGACTGAACTCATTCCATCTGTCCTGTTCTCTTCCATCTATTCAATACTGGGCACATTCCATCAGTCCTATTCTCTTCCATCTATTTAATACTGGACTCATTCCATCTGCCCTGTTCTCTTCCATCTACTCAATACAGAACACATTCCATCAGTCTTATTCTCTTCCATCTATTCAATACTGGGCTCATTCCATCAGTCCTATTCTCTTCCATCTATTCAATACTGGGCACATTCCATCAGCCCTGTTCTCTTCCATCTATTCAAATGTTGGAATTTCTCAGCCCTTTTTCATTTTTTTCAATATTCATTTTGCATCACGACTGAAGCATTTTTAGTTTAAATTGTATTTTTTCTTCTCGGTTTAAATATTGTTCCTGCCTAACCTGTTTTTTTTTTAGCTAAAAATCGAAAGCAATCAGCTCAATTCTGAACAAAACTGGTTCTTTCAATTTCTTTTTCATGGCCTTTCTTAAAATAGGCTCATTATCTCTGTGGTCATGACTGTTCTGACCTCCCTGATGGTTCAGTAAATATGGTGTAAAGCTCTCATAATGACAGTGATAACATTTCATATGTTATTTGTTGGCTGTGAAGTTCCCTGGCATAGCTTGAGTATGTGATTAAGGCACTATTAAAGCAGAATCTTGCTTTGCAATTCAATGGATATGTTCATACTTCAAGCCAACAGATCAGTACTTCAGCCAAAGTGAAATGTTGGATGAATATTGACAATGCTTCCAATGCAGATGCCATTTGTGGCATAAGGACATCAGTTGTCTATAAAACAATCAATTACTTCCTGAATGCATCATCTTCAAGTCAGTCATACTATTAATATTTTCCAGCTGGTCATTTGGAAATGATCACAACTGCCTGCTCACTCTTTGCTTAAGAGTATTCACTGAGCATTTACAATCCCTTTTATCTTTCATTATTGCTTGGTATCTGATTACGTTCAGTGTTGATAAAACAATTGTCACTCCTGGTACTCCCCTGGTTCCTCATTAATGTCTGAATGATGGAATGAAGATGTTACATAAATGTTGCACAGCATGAGCTTTGAACCAAAATCTGATCTGCACAAATTTAGGAAATGTTCCCTGCTCTGCATAACTTGGGTAATAACACCATCATTTTGTGACAGAAATACATAGTTCAGAATATTGGGGGCCAAATTGACGACAGAACTTCCAGTGATGGCTGTCCCTGTCACAGTGAGACTGAAAATAAATTGTGAAATGTGCCATGGTGCTTCTCAAAGCAGAAATCCGGATGCTGTTGTCAGCGATTTCTGCCTCTCTGCAAGATTTGCTCCTTACACCCTTCTCCAAAAAGCAGCAAGTTAACAGAACTTGAGCTAATTCTAAACAAAGGGGTAGCATGGTTGATGTAGTGGGTTGGCGCAACACCTTTACAGCACCTGCAATCGTGTCCAGACTACGGTTCGAGACCCTTGCTGTCTGTAAGGAGTTTGTATGTTCTCCCCGTGTCTGCATGGGTTTTCTCTGGGGGCTCCGGTTTCCTCCCACTGCTCAAAAATGTAATGGGGGTGTAGGTTAATGGGGTGCAATTTGGCGGCACATAATTGTGGGTCGAAATGGCCTGTTACTGTGCTGTACGTCTAAATTTTAAAATTCCTCGTGCTTTGTTGCAGGAAGTGTACATGAGTTGTCATCAGTAAACGAAACCATAATGACTATAGAATGGCCTTCAAAAAATGATTTTATCCACATGGGTCTGAATTCTGCTGGAGTAAAACATATCAAATTATGATAGATTTTCTCCTTGTTTCCATATTTTCATGTGGATGTGGAAGAAGTTAACTCACCTTGGTTGAAAGATATATTGAAGCCTTAGAAATATTCTGAAAAATAGAACAAATATGATAAATCATAATGAAATGCAATTATTATGATTTAATAGGTACAAAAATAGCACTCTGGTTATTGTACTCCCATGAATTTCTACGATCTGATTTGAGGGTTTAATTTTTGAGAAATTTTAATAATTCTTGAAACTAAATTTCAAATTGTAATTTACCATCAGCAAAGCACTGGACAGAAGCAGAAAAACATTGGTCGAATGGTCTTCCATGAACAATTTTCCAGGAATCACTTATTTAAATTTAAATGCAGACATTCAGCATGGTAACAGGCCATTTTGCCCCACGAGCCCTTTCTGCCCAATTACACCCACTTGACCCACAACCCAGTTACATTTTGAATGGTGGTAGGAAATTGGAGCCCCCAGAGGAAACCTACGTAGACACGAGAAGAACATACAAATTCCTTACAGATAGCACGGGTTTCGAACCCTTGTCCAGATCGCTGGCACTGTCACGCTAACTGCTACCCCAACCGTGCTGCCATTTTATGACAGAATTCAACTCATATTTTGCATCTGATTCTCTGCACACACAGAAATATATTACAATTATCTGTGAGTTCAGCACTTCATCTCTGTCCAATCAATACAAGGCCAAACAGTTTACCAACCTCTTCTATCTCTGGTTACTACTTGCTTCTATCAACATTTTCTCCAGGCATTTCCTCTCAATCTGAACACAGGAAATAGAGGGAAACAAGAGAGACCGCAGATGCTGGAAAACTGGGGCAACAGGCAAAATGCTGGCCGGCCAGGCAGCTTCCATGTAAGGGAAAAGATAATCGACGTTTTGGGCTGAAGCTTCTTCAGGAAACTAAATTGAAGCAGGAGAAGGCAATTTGGTCTCTTGCACCCGCTCCACTACTCAGTAAAAACTATTCTGGTTTTTCACCTTCTTCCCATCTTCCTGCACAAACTTGATGTCTCTTAATTCAAGATCAAGTTCAAGTTTATCACGAGCACCTATGGCATAGGGATTACTTAAAGTGGTATTTAAGTAGAAAGAAAAAGGTTGATAACTACTGCTCTAGACTTCAGTATTTGCAGATTGTCTTATTTATCTGTTTTATATATATATATATATATATATATGTGTCTGTGTGTGTGTTTGTGTCTGTGTGTGTGTGTGTCTGTGTGTGTGTGTGTGTGTGTCTGTGTGTGTGTCTGTGTGTGTGTGTCTGTGTGTGTGTGTGTGTGTGTGTGTGTGTGTCTGTGTGTGTGTGTGTCTGTGTGTGTGTGTGTGTGTGTGTGTGTGTGTGTCTGTGTGTGTGTGTGTCTGTGTGTGTGTCTGTGTGTGTGTGTGTGTGTCTGTGTGTGTGTCTGTGTGTGTGTGTGTGTGTGTCTGTGTGTGTGTGTGTGTGTGTATTATCCTATAACCACGAGTTTGTCCCAGATTGGAGACAGATTCTTGTGCTTCTTTGCTCTTTCTATTCATAAATGTAGGTTACATTTTCAATTTTGTACTATTGGTTTGTTCTTTCAACTTTTTCATTTTCCCCTCACTGGTATTTTCTGATCCATTGTTTAGTTTAAATTCTGATCCACAACCCTACTTTTCAATTCACTATTCAATTCATCATATACAAACATTCCAATGATATAAACCAGCCAGGCCAAATTGTATGGTTTTGCTCAGATCAGTATTTTCATGTTGACATCTTTGAAGCGTTCATTTCTCAGTTCCATATTTTGACTTGCTGATTATGATGAATCTGCTATTTTGTTGAAGAAAACTTTCCATTCATTCTCAAGATGGGCTGGCTGTTCTTAGCAAAAGCAGGGAGGTATTCGTTCTACAACACCTTCTTGTTAGTCAGGAAGGCCTGGCAACACCTACACTTCCTAAAGCGGTTCAGGAGGGCAAGGTTTCTGGCCACCATCCTAACAATGTTCTGCAGGATCACAATTGAGAGTTGACAGACTGCATCATAGTGTGGTCCGGTAACTGCCCAGCATTGGATCAGAGGTCAGCACAGAGGGTGATTAAAATTCCTGAGAAGGTCACTGGGGTATATCTTCCCTCTATCAATGATAGGGAGTGGTGCTCAAAGATGGCTCAGAGAATCATCCAGCCTGTAGTATCTTTGAGGTGCTGTATCAAAGGAAAAGGTACAGGATCTTTATAAAAAAAAAGCAGGAGAAAGCTGGGAAAGACCTTCTTACCGAATGCTGAGAGACTGTTGATCAATCATAGAAGATTATATATTATTTTCATATATATTCATTTTGGATCACTATATAAAGATGTTGTTGGTACATAGGCTGTACTGTGTGTCTGCTTGTACACTATGATCTGGAAATTCGCTGTTTCATCGGGTTGTATGTATACAATCAGATAACAATAAACTTGAATTTGAACTTGTGTCCATGCATTTCCAACAATAAATCAATGTCAGGACTTGGAATTAATTTAGTTGCGCCAATAGCAAGGCTGGAAGGTGGTGGCAGAAAGTTTTGGATAGGCATGGTGGATGGAATGGTAATTTTCTGTGCAGTAAGTCTTTATGACTGCAAATTTAACAGAAGGTTTATGCTCTTTAGTTTTCACCTTTCAAAATTGAAAGTTAAAGCGATGTTGACTTTTGTTTTTCTTCAGTCATCAGCATCAAAGCTTCCATTTATTTATGACAACATGAATACGTCCTCAAACCCATTTACAAACATATTTGCCTAGAGCAGTGATTCTCAACCTTTTTTTTTTGCCATAATTGCTCTGTGATTAGTAAGGAATTGCTTAAGGTGGTATGTGGGTGGAAAGAAAAAAATCATACCTCATTGACACATGTGTATGGATTCATAACTCCAAAGGAAATGGGTCAATTACAATTTTTCTCAAGCAAAATATTTCAGTAACAATTGGGTCTGGAGCAATGGTTCTCAACCTTCCTTTCCCCCTCACATTCCACCTTAAGCAATCCCTTACTAATCACAGAGCAATGATGGCACAGGGATTACTTAAAGTGGGATGCGAGAGGAAAGAAAGAGCTTGAGAACCACTTGTTGTATAAAGAATCCACTTTCTGAAAGAATCTTGGTTCCCGTGTTAGTAATCCACCTTGAGCAGTGGATTGGGCTTGATGGAGGCAGCCTGTCACTCAAACCTGCTGTCTCTAATCATAACGTAGAACAATCAACTGAGCTGAATGACAAAGATTGATCTCGATAATGCTCTTCCCCCTGAATCTGGGCACAGGGCAGGCCACAGATGGAGTTCTGCCAAGAGCCACTCCCAGAGACCCATCACAGACTTTCACCTAGGCAAGGTTGGAGGTAAAAATGCAAGCCGGTTTAATGTGTCATAAATGGAGCTATTTGAAATAAATTCTTCCATAATTACAGTATGGAAAGTATTCCCTGACTCAAGTTTGAAGAAAAAAATCATGCAGGTGAGTTTCATCGAGTGCATTTTCCTTCAATTTGTCAATAATTCAAGTTGAGCTCCCTTGAAGGATAGGAAATGGCAAGATTGTGGGTGGTTAAGGCAGCATTTGCAGAGGAAAGCAAGGAAATATCAGATGGACATCAATCCTTCATCAGAAGCACCAGATTAACCGAGGCACATTAATTGCTCTGCTCTTCCATAGATGCCAGCTGTCCTGCTGACTGTTCCCATCATATTATGTTCTTAATTGTACTGTCAGAAGGGGTTTAACTTTTGACAGATGCTTCGCTTTTGCTCCAGAAACTGCTTTTAATATTCAATTTTCTTTGGAATCCAGGAACTTTGTTCAAGCATCTTAGAATCGCACTTGAAAAATAGGTTTCGATGGCAGAGTCATAATGGGTGAACTTTTACATTCTCGTCGTCTGCTTGATAACATTTCATGCAGGAAATTCACAGGAGATAATAATTGATCACAATAAACCTCAACATAGTTTGTGGTTTTCTCGACGATTTGAGTTTTAGATTGACTGGCGACAATTTACTTACTTGGTGTCAGCACATTTCTGCAAGTGGAATATTGCTGCCTCTGTGATAGGCTGTGAGATTGCAGAATGACACACACACACAGATCAGTTCTTCAGTTTCTACAGTCAGCAGCAGCAACCAGGACTGGAACAGGACAAGCTGGCAAGCTTGTGGAAAACCCCATTTGGAAGACAGGTTGTGAGTGCTGAGTTCAGCCTGGTCAAAGTCCTTGTGGTTCATGCAAGAGGAGAGGGCTGGCTGTCTAATTTTTCACTTGGAATAAAGGAAACTGAAAGGAACTCTGTGGTGACCTGGAAGAAAGAGGTTATCATGTGGAGAACCTTGAGGGGGCAAGCTTTTTCAACAAGTCACTGAAGTGGCTGATGGAAGTAAATCAATTGTGGGTGCCCTGGAACCACAAACCTCTCTCTGAAAACCAACAAGAACCTTCCTGAGTGGTAATTAATTACCTTTCAAGCACCAAAGCCTGGTCAACTTTATAAATGTTAAATTCTGTGCACAGTGTAAGAATTGCCTGCAACCAGTGAACTTGGAGGAATGAGAAGTGAGATTGGGCAGTGAACCAGAGAACTTTTCTGAACTTACACATACATTACATACACGTGCACTTAGAATTAGAAGGGGATTAAGTTATGTTATTTAAGTCATTAGTGATAAGTTTAAGTGTGATTCTGTTTTCATGTTTAAAGATAATTGAATACAACTTTTGTTTAAGTAGCCATTGGCCTTGGTGAATATCTATTGCTGCTGGGTTTTTGGGGTCCTCTGGGCTCATAGCACCATGTCTATTTCTTTTGGGTGTTCTGGTTTCTTTAAGATATGGGTGGCATGGTCAGTGTAGTATGGACAGTCAGCATATCGAGGGCCAAAGGGCCTGTACTGTAGTGTAGTTTTCCATGTTCTATGTTCTATGTAGCGGTTAGTGCTGCCATTACAACAACAATGACCTAGCTTCAAACCTGGTGCTGTCTGTATGTTCTCCTCCAGGTGCTTTGGTTTGCTCCCACCTTCCAAAAGCATATGGGGTTGATGTATTTGGACAGCATGGGCTTGTGGGCTGGCAGAGCCTGTAACCCTGATGTATCTGCCCCTTGAAAAAAATGTGAAGGCATGATAATTGGCCATAGTGAGGGTGGGCGACAGGATGAAAGAGGAAAGTAAATGGACACGTGGAAGAGATCAGGTTGCTGGGAAATTACTTGGGCAATAGGATGGATCTGAGGCCCAGTAGAGACTTAATGGGCCAAATTACTTCCTTCTACATCATGTGTGTGGGAGAACTCCTCACCTTGGCCCTCAAAGGGCTGACAGCAATACGAGCTTTTCCAGAGCAAATATCTGTGGTGCAACATGGTTTTACAGGTGTTATTGCAGAAAACTTGGCCATACCAAAACGTGCTGGAGAAACTCATGCCGCATCCACAGGAAATGAAGGATAAGCAATATGTTTCAGGTCCTGGGCCCTTCGTCAGGTGTAAGCAGAAACAGGCAGATGTCTGAAGGGAAAGGTGAGGGAAGGAGAGGAGGGAGGAATTCAACTGCAGCAAATGCCATGTTTTTATCCAGAAAGATGTCATAGATTAATGATGCTCAAGTTCAAGTTTATTACTATCATATGATTGTATCAGTATAACTGAACGAAATAGTCCATGGTGTAAAAACATGCAAGCACGTATATAGACAAAGCAAACATATTTACGAGCCATGTATCGTTAGTACACATATAAAAAATAAATAAATATTGTTAAATAAACAGTCGAGTCTCGAGGGATTGGATGAGCAGTTCATTAGTTATTCTGCAGTCTCTCTGCTAATGGGAAGAAGCTATTTCTCAGCCTGGCAGTTCTGGCTCTGATACTCCTCTATTCCATTCCTGACAGAAGTAGCTGGGAGATGCTGTGTGCGGGGTGGTAGGTGGATTGAACTATTTTGCTATTCAGACAATGATCCCAGTAGATCACATCAATGGTGGGGGGGGGGGGGGGCAGGAGAGAAACCCAAGTGGTCCTCTCTGCTGCTCTTATAGACCTGTTGATTGACTTCCGATCCAGTGTTCTACAGCAACCATACCACACTGTCATGCAGTCAGCCAGGATAATCTGAATAGAACTCCTGTAGACAGTTGACAGGATGGTGGCCAGTATCCTTGCCCGCCTGGAGTATTGTGTGCTGTTTTGGTCTCCAGGTTTGAGGAAGGACATTCTTGCTATTTAGGGAGTGCAGCATTGGTTCATGACATTAATTCCCGGGATGGAGGGACTGTTATATGTTGAAGGATTGGAATAACTGGGCTGGTATA
Source organism: Narcine bancroftii (assembly GCF_036971445.1). Taxonomy (NCBI): domain Eukaryota; kingdom Metazoa; phylum Chordata; class Chondrichthyes; order Torpediniformes; family Narcinidae; genus Narcine; species Narcine bancroftii. The sequence goes on along the minus strand of NW_027212158.1, from coordinate 63,312 downwards.
CACTGGGATTTAGAAGGATGAGAGGCGATCTGATTGAAATGTATAAGATTATTAAGGGATTGGAACAATAGAGGCAGGTAACAAGTTCCAAATGTTGGGGGAGTCCAAATCCAGAGGCCACAGTTTAAGAATAAGGGGTAGGCCAGTAAGAACAGAACTGAGGAAAACCTTTTTCACCCAGAGAGTTGTGGATCTGTGGAATGCTCTGCCTCAGAAGGCAGTTGAGGTCAATTCTCTGGATGCTTTCAACAAAGAGTTAGATAGAGAGAGCAAAGTCAAGGGATATGGGGAGAAGACAGGAACAGGGTACCTGTTCACCCATGATCACAGTGAATGGTGGTGCTGGCTTGAAGGGCTGAAAGGCCTACTCCTGCACCTATTGTCTGTTGCCTCAGTCCTCTCATAAAGTGAATTTGCGTCTTTGTGTCAAGTGAGAAGAATTTGAGTGTCCAGTAGAGGTCACTGCTTACGTGGACTCCAAAGAATTTGGTGCTCTCCACTGGAAGTTAGAATGGGCCTTTCTACCCTACAGAGTTGTTGATAGGATGGTTGTCCCTAGTCCTCCTGAAGTTCACGAGCATCTCCATTGTCTGGTCCATAATGAGACTCAAGTTGTTATCCTCGCACCATAACACAAGATTTTCCACCTCTTCTCTGCAGTGCGACCCATCGTTGTTGCTGATGAGGCCAACGACTGTTGTGTCATCTGCAAAAATGATAAATCTGTTGGAGCTGTAATGGTGGGTCAGTAGTGTGAACAGGAGTGGACAGAGCACACAGCCCTATGCCGAACCAGTGCTCAGTGTGACGGTGCTCACTGTTCTGGACAGACTGCAGTCTTTCCATTAGGAAGTCCAGAATCCAGTTACAGAGAGGGGTGTTGAGTCCAAGCAAGGATAGCTTTGCCACAGGCCTCTGGGGAATGATTGTATTACATGCCAAGCTAAAGTTGATGAACAGCTGCCTGGCATTTGAGGCATCATTCTCCACGTGGGTCAGGATGGAGTGTATGTAATGTGCTTACTGCCAAACTATTAATTGCAGTGAGAGTGGTCAAGGCCAGCCACACTGCATGATTTATCTGTGACCTCTGTTGAGTTACTTAATCATATTTCATCAACTAGTGCTGAACATGGCCTTGTGGTCTTGGGTTAAGGAAGGGATAATTCAACCAGGCACCGAGTGCTGATTTATAATTTCCTATTCTTGAACGTCAATGAAATTAAAACCAATTATCCTGGTGAATAGCAGAGCTGGCTATGTCCTTGTTTTCTTCACTGTGAGAGCAGGATTTGTTCCCAGTTTGCCATTTCACAAGAGAGATCTGATTCAGTCATTTTTGAAGTTTCAGTTCCACAACTAGGCAACAGTTTTGTTGGTAGCAGGGCAAAGAAAGGGCCACATTTATTTGACTATATGATCTTTCACAAAAATGGTACTAACATGCAATATTTTTTTCTGGAAGCGCACCCACCACTACTGGCAGATGCCAAACTAGGACGTAATTAGAAATTGGAATGGGCCTTTTGACCCCCGTGCCTGCCATGCCATGACTGATGAATTCATATCCATACATTTGATGAAGATACTGCAACAAATCTCTGATAATGCTCAAAAATAGCCAGGTTCTGTTCAATCGGGGAGGGTGCCTGGTCTGCACTTGTAAAGTGAATGGGCTCGGCTCACACTAGCAAGTGAAAGGTCAATTGAAACCAATTTCTCCTGCTGCAGAATGGACAGCGGGCATGATCTTGCCATTACAACCAGAGAGCCTTGTTTGTTGGAAACGGCCGGCTGACTGAGCACACTAAGAGCCATATCTGACACAAGTCAGTGTCATTAATACAAGCTGGAGATTTATTGGCGCAACACACCAAGTGCAGGAGGAACTCAGCAGGTAAAGCAACACCCATGGACAATGTTTCAGGCCTGAGTCCTTCATCAGGAACAGTTAGAGATTCATAGGTGCAACTGAAGCTGACAAAGTGGTCTCATGTTCAAGTTTAGTATCTTGTAAGTATCTTCAAATATTTAAAAACACACAGAAATGCTAGAGGAACTCAGCCAGTCTCACAGCATCTATACTGAGATTTAAGGCCAGAGCTATTTTTCAAGGAATAAGCAAAAAAACAGGAAAGCATAAGAATAAAAAGACTGAAGACTGGCCAGGTGAGGCGTCTAGACCAACAAAACGTTGGAAAGGAGTGAATTGATTTTGACTCTGTCTTAGGAGAGAGAGGGAAGAGGAAAGAGAGAAGTAGACAGAGTTGGGGGAAAAGTCTGGGAAAAAGAAGGGAGGGAGTTTAATGGAAAACGAAGAAGTCGACGTTAATGCCATCTGGTTGGAAGGTGTCCAGAATGAAGATGAGGTTTGTTCCTCCAATTTGCAGGTGGTCTCAGTCTGGCAGTGCATGTGACCATGGACAGACATGTCAGCAAGGGAATGGAAATGGGTGGCCACTGGAAGATCCGTGTTATTTTGTGGCAGTCAGAGCCGAGATGCCCAACAAAGCGATCTCTCAGTCTGTGTCTGGTCTCTTTGATGTAGAGGAGACTACAACGGGAGCACCGAATACAGTCGATGACCCCTGCAGATTTACAAGTGAAATGTTGCTTCACTTGGAAAGACTGTTTGGGGCCCCAAATGCTTGTGAAGGAGGTTGTCCGTTGAGTAGTGGAGCATCTCCTGCAGTCCATAGGTGTGGTTACCAAATGGACAATTGGTGAGGAGGGAGGAATGCACAAAGGATCAAGGAGAGAGTGTATCTTTAACTCTTTTGGATACTGTGAGACCAGCTGAGTTCATCCAAAATTTCTGCATATTTTTACTACAATTAGTGTCTACAGACTTCTGTGTTTCACTCCTTTAAAATATTTAAATTTGGTTATTGTGATTTACAATCACTCATTTCTGTGAAGCACGACAGTTTGTATTTATATCCTTATAAATATATGAGAACATTAAAGTATTCACAGATCTTGCTTATTTGACCCTGAAATATTAAATGAGAGCCAAGCAAAGCTATCAACGAGAGAGATAACGATGGTTCCCAGCAGCAGCTGAGAATAATTGACAATTTGTTTTGCTGCAGTTCCCTTCATGATATTGTCGCCAGTTGGTTCAAAGTTTCGAAGCAGTTTAGTCACTCCATGTGTCCTCCGAACTAGCTGAATTTTATGATGGTGAAAGCAGGACAGTGAAACGTTGGAGAGGTCGACAATCAAGATGAGAAATTATTTCAGATTTATTGTCAAGAGTACACACATGGCATCACATACAACCCTGAGATTCTTGGCTTATAGTCTTAGGAGCACTGAGGAAAATGAAGGATCGGCTGCGTTTGCCGTCAATATGTGATGTCACTGAAGCAAATTTCCTCAATTAATTTTGATTCAAACCAGGTCTTTGATCACAGTTCCACAAGCTTTAAATTCTCAAATAAAAATTGCATTACTTCAGATTACCAGTATTTTTATATGGTGTTCAAAAATGAAATCAGGTTTCAGCAGAATTTTAATGAAATAGAAATTCACCAAGACAAAGGGTTACTTAAACAAAATGTGCTTTTAATTATCTTTAAACTTGAAAACAGAATCACACTTTAACATCACAATTAACTTAACTTAACCTAACTTAGCCCCCTTCTAATTCTAAGCGCACGCGTATATAAGTTCAAAAAAAGTTCTATGATTCACAGTCCAATCTCATTTCACACTCTTCCAAGTTCACCGGTTGCAGGCAATTCTGATACTGGGCACAGATTTTAACATTTATGAATCTTCACCAGGCTTTGGTGCCTCAAATGTTAAATGGTTACTGCTCAGGAAGGTTCTTGTCGGTTTTCAGAGAGAGATTTGTTGCTCGTTGGACACCCACAACTGATTCCTTCTGATCAGCCACTTCAAGGTCTTGCCGAAGGAACTTGACCCATCAGAGTTTTCCAGATGATAACCTCTTTCTTTCAGGTCACCACAGAGTTCATTTTCGTTTCCCTTATTTCAAGTGAAACATTATACTGCCAGCCCTCTCCTCTTGTATGGACCACAAGGACTTTGACCAGGCTGAACTAAGAACTCACAGCCCGTCTTCAAAATGGGCTTTTTCCAAACTGCACTCAGACTGTGGCACTGGACCCAATCCTCTGAGTTCATTCATCTGTTGCTTTCCAAAACAATAAACTATTACTCCACAGCATGTCCAATTAACACCTGCTTGTGAAGTCCTTACAGGCATTCTTCAAAGATTTTGCAAAGGCACCTGGAACCTGGACTGTCTGGCTTGAGCAGAGCACTGGCATTGTAAATGAGATCTGTTTTGAAGTGTTTGTAACTGTGTGACTTAACTAAAAAACCTGCCACAATTTATCTCTTTTAAAACATATCTATATACAATATAGAATATAACAATCTCTGTCACAAAGGCTCAACTAGTGAATCTTTCCTTCGTATAACTTTGAAAAATATTCAAAGCCATTGAAAAAAATAAATGCAATGGAGTGCAAAATGTAACTTGTTGAATTATGACTTATTTACAGAGAAACTTTATTCACACCGACAAATTCATGCCCTTGTTTATAACCTGCTCTTGTTTGCAAGTAGTTATCTCTTCTCAATATTGAAAAGTAACATGTAACAATTTAGTCACAAGTATACTTATCCCTATTTCTTCAACTGGATTACATGTTATTCTGCAACATTGCCACCAATTTTACAAACAACATTAGCTGATAATATTTCTTCCTGAGACAATCCACTTACTCCTGACTTTAATTTTGTTCTCAGGAATTTGTTATGGAAATTGTAGGGAGTGATGTTTAAAATTATTGGTATCCCCCAGAGATTTCACATTAGAATTTGTTGCTGCACATTGATTTGGGATTGTTCTTGGGGGAAAAAATGCAAACCTTCCATCTGACCGACCTTGATGGGGGAGGGGAGTGAGAGATCCTTTCTGCCACTGTAATGGTTCTGTGAATTGACCTCCAATCTATTTCTCTGCAGTAGCATACCACATTGTGATGTGCCATCCAGGACACTCTCGATAGAGCTCCTATGGAAGGTTGACATAATGGTGGCCAGTAGCCTTGTCCACTTCAGCCTTCTCAGAAAGTGCAGTCGCTGTTATGCCTTCCTGACAAGTGAGGAGATGTTCTGTGTCCACGACAGGTCACTAGTTAAGTGGACTCCAAGGAACTTGGTGCGTTCCTCTCTCTCTCCACTATAGAGTATTGTTATGCAGTGGAGGGTGATCATTTTTGGTCCATCTGCAATCCACAACCATCTCCTTCATCTTGTCCATGTCCATGTCAATAGATTGAAGTATCAGGGCTAGACCATCAGACTGAGCTGGAGCTTCTTCCTACAGGCAGTGAGATTGCTGAATGCTTTATGAACTTCTAAAACAACTCTCCGACACTCAGCTACTTATTATTAATATTTAATTTAAATATACTGTATTGTTATGTACGTGATAAATGTCTGTATGTGTATTTGCACTGCGGACTGAAGAATGCTGTTTCACTGCATTGTACTGGTACAATCTGATGATAAATAAACTTGAACATCAATTTCAACCATAAACATAGTTAAATCTTGGGGCATTCTTGAGACATTCTTGAGACATTTTCAGATACATGGTTGTTTTTTGCTTTCCATCTTGCTATTAAGCATAACTTGGAGAAACAATAGTTTTGATCACCATAACAAGAGGTCAAAAGAGTTTGGCTCCAGTGGTAGCACAGTTCACCTTGGGTTTGAAGGGCTTAAACACAAGAACCTGGATACATATGTTCAGGGCAGTAAAAAGGAAGTGTTACATCATGCGTGATGCACTCTGTTAGATGGGATGAAAGATCTGGATTTCTGTTCAAGTATATGCAAAATAATTCACAATGCCATTTGAAAAACAAACAAAGACTTTACCTTAGGATAGGAGAGCCTAGATGCAGACTGCAAGATTGCTTTGTTGAGCACCTCATCTCTGTGTACCCCAATAGCGTGAATCTCCCAATTACCACCCATTTCAATTCCCCATCCCATTCCCTTGTTGACATATCAGTCCATGGTTTCATGCACTGCCAGACTGAGACTGGCTGCAAATTTGAGGCACAACATCTCATCTTCCGGCTCCCTCCAACCGGATAGAATTAATATTGACTTCTCTGCCATTCGTTAATCCTCCCCCATCTCACTTCTTCCCCCAGCACCTTCCCTAGCTCTGCCTCTCTCCTTTGTACCTATTTCATTTTGCACAAGCATGATAAATTCTTACCTTGTCCCAACACCTTTTGTTGGTCTGGAATCCTCCCCCAGCCAGCATTGTCTGAATTCTGAGATTTCCTGCTTCTGTACTTCTTATTCCTTGGAGAAGAGCTCAGGCCTGAAATGTCAGCAATATAGTTTTGCTTTTTTTTTGGATGCTAAAAGACCGACTGAGTTCCTCCAGCATTTCTGTGCTTTTACAGTTTATCTGAATGCCTGCAGTATTTGTAACAAGGTCAGAAAACCTGGGGCAAGGGGTATGATTTAGTGGCCATTTCAGAAATATGGTTGCAGGGTGGAGGAGATTTGGAATGAAATATCCAAGGGTATCAAGTAATTCAGAAGGAGACACAGGAAGGTAAGGGAGTGGCACTCTTAAATGAGGATGAAATCAGGGCCACAGTGAGAGATGATAAAGGATCTAAGTTGCAGAATGTTGAGTCCATCTGGGGAGAGATTTGAAGCAGCAGGTGAAAGAAAATCCACAGTGGGAGTCGTCCATAGGCCACCAAATATTAACATTCCATGCCACAGGCAACAAACCCAGATAGATCTGATGCACGTCAAAAATGAACGACAGTTATCATTGGGGGAGTTTTTTTCTTGTATAACGATTGGGTGAAACAAGTTGGTCGAGGCAGTCTTAAGGAGGAGTTAATAGAATGCATCTGTTATAGCTTTCTTGAACAGCATAGCACTGAAGCTATAAGGGAATATGCAATCTTATTTGGTCCTGTGCAGTTAACGTTAATGATTTGATAGTTAGAGAACCTCTGGGAAAGAGTGATCACGGTATGATTGATTTTCTCATGCAAATGGAGGGTGCAATACCATGATCTAAAACCTGTCTATTATGTCTATATCAGTGGTTCTCAACCTTTTTCTTTCCATTCATGTACCATTTTAAGTATTCCCCGTGCCATAGTCTCTGTGATTAATATGCGATTGCCTAAGGTGGTATGTGAGTGGGAAGGGAAGGTTGAGAACCACCGCTCTAGTCTCAATTATTACTGAAATATTTGGCTTGAGAAAAATTGTCATTGGCCCATTTCCTTTAGGAGTTGTGAAAAGGTGCACATAACAAGTCAATTAGGGATGATTAAAACAGTGGTTTTCAAACTTTTTTCCCCACCCGCATACCACCTTAAGCAATCCCTTCCTGATCACAGAGCACCTATGGCATAGGGAATACTTAAAGTGGTATGTTAAGGGAAAAAACAAAGGTTGAAAACCATTGGTCATTTAAACAAAGGAGACTACAATAGGATGAGGGAGAGGTTGTCTCGTGTATACTGGGAAAGCAGGCTCTATGTTGGGATAATTGTGAATCAGTGGAAGATATTCAAAAAGATTTTTTTATTGTGTTCAACAAAGTATATTTCAGTTAAAGATCAAGGACAGAGAGGGTAGGGGAAGTCGGCCTTGACTAACAAAGGAAATAAAGGAAAGCATCAAATTAAAAGCTCGCGCAAATGAAGTCACCAAGATCAGTGGGAAGTTGGAATATTTGGAAAACTTTCAAAAGCAACAAAGAGCAACCAAGCAAGTAATAAAGAAAGGAAATGTAGATTATGAAAGAAGATGCACAATATTTATATATATTTTTGCAAAAGTGCGGCAGAAGTGAAAGTTGGTCCCTTGGAAGGTGAGAAGGAGGAATTACTATTTGGTAATGGGAAATAGCTGACACCTTGAACAGCATTTTTTTTGTATCAGTCTTCATGGTAGAGGACACGCCTATATGCCAAAGAATGATGTTAATGATGTGATGGGAGATGAGGACCTCAAAATAATCACTGTCACTGAAGAGGTAGTGCTGAACAATTGAGTGGGTCTAAAGGTGAATAAGTCTTTTGGTCCTGATGGAATGCTGTAGTGAAAGAAAGGGTGGTTGTTACAGTGGATAGGTTTATTCACCAAAATTCAACACTGGCAGGCCTTGGTCGATTGCCAGCAAATGTCACTCCACTGTTTAAAAATGGATGCAGGCAAAAGACCAGTTAGTTTAATGTCTGTGGGCTGGAAAATGCTTGAAACTATCACTGAGAAAGAAATAACTGGAGATACAGTAAATTGTTCCATCAGGGAGACACAACGTTAAGTCAGGAAGAGCGGGGGTGTTTGACAAATTTTCTGGCATTCTTTGGTTTTCCAGCAGGCATACAATAAGGTATTTAATAACTGGATGCATAGATGTGGGGGTAGTGCATTTAGCATGGATAGAGGATTAGTTGAACAATAGAAGGCAGGGAGTTGGGAGAAATAGGTGTTTAACTGGTTGGCAATCAGTGGGGAGGGATGTGTCGTAGGAATTGGTGCTAAGTGTACAACTGTTCACTATGTACATTAATCATTTGGAAGAGTGGATTAAGTGTGTTTGGTTCTAAATTAAGTAGAAGAGGATGCAGGGACTCTTCAGAGAGATATAAGTAGGTTATATAAGTTGTAAAGGTGGGAAACTCAACCTTACAATTTTGGAATCCTACACATCATGGCATCGAATCTGGCAATCCCCTCACTGCAGAAAGGGTAGATGCTCACATTTGGGGAGGCTACTTCAGGTTCATAAAAGCAAGAGACATACAGTTGAATACAAATACTAGAACCTGAAGCTTTCCGCTGGAGGAACTCAGACGGTCGAGAGGCATCAGGGAGGGAAAGGAAGAAGCGCTGGTATTTTAAACCAAATCCCTTTACTGAGACTGGAGAATTGTAGTGGAGAAGCCAATGTCAAGACCGCAGAGTGGGTTGGGCTGGATAGGGGCCCCATGCGAGGGTGGTGAACCAAGCAGAGGTAAAACATGATAGACAAAGGCAGAGAATTGGAAGATGCAAAACAAAGCGAGACAACAAAAAGGTCAAGTGGAAGCAGATGAGCCACACAGGGTGGAGACAAAGGGCTGCCGCTGCTGGAATCTGAGAAGAGAAAGTGGGAATGGTGGCATAAAGAGAGACAAGATGGAACTGAAAGGCGGGGGGGGGGGATGTGGTGGAGGGAGGAGACCAGTAGAATGCATTGGGGAGATGGGGATGATAGGAGAAGGAACCAGAGTGTGTAAGAGGGGAGGGATGCAAATATGTTTGGGGGGAGGGGTGGGTGAGAAAAAAAGACAAATACATATTGGTGAAAAAAGTGGTTGAGTAGAAGTGGTGCATAACAACAAAGGGTCCCCACTAGATACTATCTCCCCACTAAATTCTTTCATACACCATCTTTTCCCTCTCCCACTTAACACAGGCAGCTTTGTCTCATTACCCACACCCATTACCTGACCCATTAATTTTTCTTGCCTATCTGTGTTGTGTCTGCCTGGGTCTGCCATGCTTTACCCATTCCTGGTTCATTAATCCCGCACTGTCTAACCTTCCCACCCTGTGTTCTTTACACTGGCTTCTCAATGGTATTTTCTCAGTTTAGATCAGCTGTTCTTAACCTTTTTCTTTCTCCTCACATACCACTGTTTTAATCTTACCTCATTGTCTCGTTATGTGCACGGTTTCATAACTCCAAAGGAAATGGGCCAATGACAATTTTTCTCAAGCCAAATATTTCAGTAACCATTGGGTGTAGAGCAGTGGTTCTCAACTTTCCCTTCCCATTCACCTACCACCTTCAGCAATTCCATATTAATCAGAGAGATTTATGGCATAGGGAAAACTTAGTGGTAGGTGAGTGGAAAGAAAAAGGTTTAGAACCACTGGTACAGACATAATAGACAGTTTGTAGATCAAACTATTTCACCCTCCATTTGCATGAGAAAATCAATCGTACTGTGATCACGCTTTCCCGAGGTTCCTTAACTATCAGATCATTAACGTTATCTGACTCATTGCACAGGACCAAATAAGAAAAAGGTTGAAAACCACTGTTTTAATCGTACCTCATTGACTCATTATGTGCACAGTTTCATAACTCCAAAAGGAAATGGGCCAATGACAATTTATCTCAAGCCAAATATTTCAGTAATAATTGGGTCTAGAGCAGTGATTCTCAACCTTTCCTTCTCACTCACGTACCACCTTAAGCAATCCCTGACTAATCACAGAGCACCGATGGCACTGGGATTACTTAAAGTGGAATGTGAGTGGAAAGAGAACCACTGGTCTAGAAGAAGGGTTTTGGTTCGAAGCAGTTACCATTCCTTTTCTCCCACTTGCACCATTTAACCCGATAAACCGAGATGGGTTACATTCTTGCAATGATTGTTTCCTCTTACACTTCCTCCACTCTTCCTCCAATTTGTGGCTATCCCACTGATTCCAGATTCATCAAAATTTTAAAAGATATGTCCGACAGAATTTTTTAAATTATTTACTTGAAATCGAACGTGAGAAACTCTCGTGCTTGAGCATTCTTTTTCTATTCATTCCCTTGACAAGAAAAAATAATCTTACCTCGGATCAAAACAAAAACTACCTATGTGAAATACAGAAGGAAAGCATTGAGCAGATCAAACAACTTTGTCGAGCGAGAAACTGTTTTCTTTTTTTTGTTTGATCTCACATTATTTCTTCAGGTTCTCCAAAACATGTTAATCAACACCGTGAGAGCATACAATGCACTAAAGTGCTGGTGAAACTCAGCAGGACTTACAGTGTCCAGAGGAATTAAAAGGCATTCAACATTTCAGGCCTGAGCCCTTTGTCAGGAGAGCAGTTTTACCAGTATTACCGCTGTGAGTCAACAAGTCAGCTTGTTCCGAGGGAGTGCTGGACTGGGCCTTGTCAGTTAAACTAAGATCTTTTAAAAAATTACACATACAGGACTGTAACAGGCCATTTCGGCCCACGAGTCCGTGCCGCCTAATTAATCTACACCTCAGTTATGTTTCAAACAGTAGAACAAAACCAGAGCCCCCAGGGAAAACCCACGCGGATACTTGGAGAATGTACAAACTCCTTACAGACAGTGCGGGATTCGAATCCGGTCCCGATCGCTGGTGCTGTAAAGATATTGCCCTAATCACTACACCAACTGTGCCACCCTATTCCATCAAATAGCACAGTGGCACAGCTATTAGAACTGCTGCCTCTTTGGTTTGTCACCCAGGTTCAACCCTAATCCCCTGAATGAGATTTAGACATTTTTCCTGTGACCGTGTGGGATTCTTCCAGGTCCTCTAATTTTCACCACCAACATCCTAAAGTGATGTTCCCTGGTATGTAGATGAATATAGTCATAGTGGGAGTATGAGGAGAATAAAATGGGAAGATTGTAAATAAAGGTTTGATGGTTGCTGTTGGCAAATGGGCTATCTTCCCACTGTATGATTCCACAAATAGGTGAAACTTATGAATAACCTCATGGAAATATAAGCTCCGGGGATTTAAGTTTCAGGATTCACTGTCTCATGGTGTTTCTGCCCTTTAGTGAGTGTCCATGTGCAAAGCTTCAGTGAACCAGATTCTGTGAACAATATTTTTGCTCACGAACAAATGCAACTGTAGAGTGGGACCAATGGACACTTAGAAAGTTTACCAATCCCTGCATTTAACTACGATTAAGTTAATATCATTTCAATTTAACAATAGGCTCATGTATCATCCCCAACTATGAACCCACTATTGAGTAATGATTATGACCAATTCAAAATGCAACCCCACAAATTATATTTAGAACAGTTAGATTTATGTCAGTTTTTGATTGTGCTTGTTGGGTGGCAATATGTAATTTGTAAAGCAGCTATTTCTTGCATTTTTGCATAATTTCAAACTAAGCAGATGCACTGGATACAACAGAATGTGTTTTCAATTAACCTATACTGGAATCTTTGTGAAGAGCGGTTAATTTTCAGCCTTAATTTTCTTGTAACAATCGTAAGACTACAGCAATTGCCTCACATTTTATGCTTCCACATTCATATCAGATTTTCCTCAAATTCCATTGCAATATCATGTAAAAAAAAAGTACAAAGATATCAGTAGTTGGTGTTATGGAATAACAAATAAAATATCTTTAAAAAGGGAGAATAAGATTAGGTAGTTTAGGTCACCTTACAGAAACAGAAACAAACAAAAAGGAGAGAGAGGGGGAGATAAAATGCTGCTGCAGTCAGTGAAATTCCTGCTAAAGACCCCATTTCAAGACGAGTTCTGCATTCTGAGTTCAGCCTATTCCAAACCTCTGTGGTGGGTGGTTGTGGTGTTTTTCCTGAAATACGGGAATAGAAGACCTCTTTGGGGTAACCTGGAAGAAGGCACGTTTCTTCGGAAAGACACGTCATTTGCTGATTGAAGGAAATTAGTTTGCGTGTCCAATGAACACCATTAGACCTAGACCTTCCAGACAGGTAACAACTTAAGTTCAGGCACCAGAGCCTGTTGAATGTAATGACTGTCTAATTCTGTGCACAGTACTGAAAACTGCCTGATACCAGTGAACTTGGAGAAGTGAACAGTAAATGACTGGACAGTGAAAAAAAAACAATCTTGAACACACACACACACACACACACACACACACACACACACACACACACACACACACACACACACACACACACACACACACACACACACACACACACACACACACACACACACACACACACACACACAGAGGAGGGGGTTAAAGTGAAGTAACTTAATAGTGTATTCCGTGTAAAGAAAATAAAACCATTTTTGTTTAAGACACCATTGTCTTGGTGAATTTCTCTTGCTGCTGGTTTTAGAGACCTTTGGGCTTGTAGCATTGGTCTTGATATATTGATTCGTCAACCAGTTTATTGTTGGTTGGAATTTTATCAGTCGAATCAAAATGTTCACTTGCACATTTACTGCTCCTTGTTGACTTGGAGAGGGGAAATGGAGAATTCTGAAAATTGGAAGAAAAAATGGAATGAGACAAGGATCAGCTGTTGGAGCAGAATCTTAGAGACCGTGAGACTTCCCCTTTCATTTCTGATGTTCTCAGCAGAGCTGTGGAGAATTAAATTCTTTGTCAGCAAGGGAATCTTTAGCTGACATTTTTGTGAAATTGCTCCAAGAATTTATTACTGCAACAGCACAACTATAAAATTAATGATGTTTCCTTCTTTGACACAGCTGACTTTGATATCCATAATGTGTTACTGACTTAATATTTATTGGAAAACAAATCCATCCAGGAGCAGTGAGACTCTTACAATCATGTGGAATAAATTCAAGATTTATTTCAAAGAAATGGATGAATAAGCTTGGACAAAATTACCGTGCTGTTCTTTCTAATTGGTTATTTAGAATGCACTGGAAGAGAAGGTGGTTGAAAAGACCCAACAATTATGCATTCATGCAGACACTTAATTCAGCAAGGATCTCATCCTCATGTGGATGAATGGGTTTAGTGGGGATGAACAGAGAGGGCAGAATGGACATGATGGGCATGGTGACCCACTTCTCAGTTTTAATGCTGTGCAATTCAGTGAGCCCATTTGCAGTTTCGTGAACACAGTAGATTTTATCTCAATACGATTATCCCACTGAGTAACAGAAATATTGAAAATACCTGAATTGATGCATGAATTTAGGTCCATATTTTTGGAGAGGCACAGACTAATTGTCTGAATGTTTGCAGAAAATTTCTGCAGTGCTTATTTTTTGTTGGTTCCATGTTACCTGTTGGTCTGCGGATTAAAATAACATTTACTGAGAGGACACCTTTTAGTGTCAGAGCATGTAACATAGTTTTCTTACTTTTCTGCCTTATTTTTGTTGGCTATCTTTATATTCATCTCTTGCTTCCTCGTCTCTCTCAACCCAAGCACGACCATGGTTACCAACAAGCTGCTCTGTACGGAAAGGGAAGTAGTATGGAGGCATGCCAGGGAAGTCAGGCTGCCTGAGAGGAAATCTTTGCCATCTCGACATGCTCGCTTCAGCAAGGAGGATGAATCAACCTCCCTTTAGCAGAAGGAGTGCTGGTGGGGCCTTCTGTTCCCACAAGAGGCTGGCTGGGTTACAAGACCTGGATGGCTTGCCCAGTCCTTCAGAAGCAGCCGGCCACATCGAAGCAATGCTCACCGCGCAACCTTCAGAACTGTTCATTGCTCTGCTTGATTTCCTGCATGAGAAGGCAGCTCACCTCTGGCAGCCACATTATAGTTCTGCTCCATAATCAAGACCAAGAAAGCAAGGAAAAATAAAGCATCGACGTTGCCGAGGGTGATTGAGAAACTGAGTAAGCACTGCAGTCTCTTTTTGGTCACCAATTATCCCAAAACAGCTTTCAATTTGTGCTGCAAAATGTTTTGAATCTGAGTTTAACATTATATAACATTAAATGAATTTGTAACATTATATTGTCCAAGTTCAGTGATCATTCCACTCCAGGTCACCCATACATGATGAAAGATACTTGATGGAAAGATGAACCTGGTTTCATACTGAGGGTCCCCTGAACAAGGCACATAGTAAAGTTGATCTGTAATGTCTAAACTTCCTTTTGCCCCGTTAATTCTGAATATCTTTCAATACTCTTCCCAGTGTTGCAATCTGAAAATTGAAAGAGTGCAATATAAACTGGACTCATGCTATTGCTGTCAAAATAAATTTTCAAAGGCGTTGGTAAAAAAAATTGCTGTGAACTTAGTAACAAAGAGGCAGTTACTGTTGTTAAAATCTCAATAAATCTTCTGTTTCATTTTTGCATAATCACCGATAGAACAATTCCTAAGATTGAGATTATGGGTGGGTCAAGTTTACTGTCGTGGACCTTATTCTAAAAAGGAAACAGCTGGAAACACTCATCAAGATCAGTGAAGGGAGAAAAAAAGATGGCGACAGGTTGTGATAATACGGATTCTATCACCAATGTGTATATGTATATATTGTAGTATAGGATGGTTGTGATTGGCTGAGAGCATAGCCATGCCTACTGACAGGTCTTAAAGGGTTGCTCCTAGCCAGACCCAGATCATTCTGGACTGGTTGACCTACATGTGATATGCTCCAGTCTTCTAGTTAATAAAAGCCTTGGTTTGGATCAACAAGCCGTTGATTTTTTTCGACGTGCACTACACAGGTACATTACTTTGCATAAGGACGGATAAACGTTGGACACAACGCTTGTTTGAATTTGGACAGAAGGGGAGGGCTGGAAAGAATGTAGGAGTGGTTAAAAATGGTTGCTGGGAGAAGATAATGACCATCTGTCGATTGTAGCTTCTCTGCTGGGAAGAGGTGGAAATAGACCGGCTAAATGAGAACACAAGAGAGGAAAAATAGTACTGTAAAATACTAAAGAAAGGAATTTATGGAAAAGAGGATGGTGAGAAAAAATGGAGCAAGTCAAAGAGCATCTGTGAAGTGAGAAAGATGGAGTTAATGTCTTCTTCTTCTGGAAGAGCGAACCAGGGGTTGTAGACCACATGATCCTTTGAGAGTGGAAGCTATGAGGCTTGGAAGATAGACAGAAGGGGAAACATCTTCAAGGTGTGAGAAGAGAGGGGAGGAAAGCAGAAATGGAGGAAATGGAACAAATATTGAGGCTCATTACAACTATGAAGGGACAATCATCGAATGCAGCATCAAGCATACTTTAGATTATCTTATGAAGTTATAACAAATTATTATGCCTGACAAACACCAACATTTATGTACATTTAGTGCAAAGAAATATTTTCCACAAATCATGCAAGCCATTTGTGGTGAATGTCTCCCATTCAGTTCAGAATAGTAATGGATTGCTGGCTAAATAACAGGAAGGGAGCTTTATGAATGTCCTCGTACTTAACAACATAGAGCTTGGCTTTTGCAAGTGACAGATAAGGATGAAAAATATTCAAACTCCTTGCAGTCAATGAAACAATCCTCTTGTTCCACCTCTAACTCATTTACTCCATGTCTTGTATATTCTAATATAAATTTGTTGGTCCCAAGAACTTAGTAAACTACATGCTGCCAGCCACGCCTCTCTTTACACCACAGGTTTTGATCTTCCAGTAAGTGGTAGAGGATCAGGGTTATCGGATGGGGGAAGAAATGGCTTGTGAGGAAGAAACCACACTAAGAGTTTGCTTTGGATCCGAGGTTGAGATTTATTTCCTAGAACCTTGTGACAAAGCTGACTCGATGCTTTGATTTTTTTTCAATGAAAATACGCTATCCTGAAGGAGTGTCTCAGAAAATCTTCTCTTTTTTACGAATAATCTTTGAAGCCAAAGAATGCAATTTGGATTTTTTACACAATGCATTCTCTTTATCTTCAACCTCCTCTTCCTCAATGTCCTCCTCTCCAAAAGTATAAAGTTCCTGGGTGACTAAAGGACAACTTATCCTGAACCAACAACACCCTTTCATAAGTCAGCAAGTCACAGCAGTGCCAAGACTTCCTTAGAAGATTGAGGAGAACAAGGCTTCTGGCTACCAAACTAATGATGATCAACAGGTGCACACTTGAGAGTATCCTGGCTTCTACACCATAGCTGCAAACACCAGATCGGAGGTCAGGAGGAAGAGTGATTAAAACTGCTGAGAAGATTACTGAGAAGATCTCCATTCCCTCTAACAATTATATCTGCAGGGAAAAATGTTTAAAGAGGGCTCAGAGAATCATTGAGGTCCCTTACCATCCAGTCCGCAGTATCTTTGAGACACTAACTTCAAAGTAGAGACACAGGAACATAAAAACCAGGAGAACCGGGCTGGGAAACAGCTTCTTCCTGGAGGCAATGGGACTGTTGAACACTCTTGTAAACCTGTAAATAATTTTTGTATGTTTTTATTTTGGATTGCTATGTATATATGTCATTTGTGTGTAGGGTATCTGGGTTTGTTCAATACTTTGCAGAGATACTCTCTCTTATTGGGTTGTCTATGTACAATCAAGTGACAATAAACTGGAACTTAAACTTGCAATTAGCCAGACTTTGAGCAGAGAGAACAACTAGGTTGTGAGAGAATTCATGACCATGACCTTCTAAATAATTTTGTTTAAGTTACACAATAACACAAGACATTCCACACTTCAAGAGAAACCATGTCTCCCATCTGTTGAAATCATTAGAATTTATAAATAAAAAAAGAGTGATTGAGTATATTGCAAACTTTCAACTGAACAGGGAGAGAGAGTGAGCTTGGAATACAAAAGGGTATATCATGCCTGACAAACCATAGAATATTTTGAAGCAATGATTATTGTAATGGGCAGAGGAATGTGTTGCTACAGGCTGGTGGGAAAAAACAAATTGATGAAGTTTTTCCGTCAGAGACAGTGAGCTACAATTGAAGATTGTTCACTTGAGGGCAAATCATTGATCTGGTTTGGGAATTGCCTGAGCGTTAGGAGACACAGCGGGAATACTAGCCAGGCCTTCACATTTTCACATTGAGGGCTCAGATTTACCGAGCTGCAACAGTTTATCCGAGTTACAAATGATTATGTTGGAATAGAAAGCTACCAACTAAAAATGCTTAAGATTGAGAGGCAGACTGCATTGAGAATGTGTATTTGATAATAGTCAATCAAAAAAAGATTCCTATCAATTAAACACTGTAAATTTGGTTTCAATGCAACCAAATGTCAGTCATTAACTCTGGACCTGAACAGAATGGAACTGTGTAGGTCCTGAAAGGTGAGAAGTAAAGTCCTGGGGATCCAAATGCCTTGAAATATAATAGATACAGAACTTTTTGGATGATATTCAGAGGACAAGAAATTACAAAGCTTCTTTGGACAACATAGTTTGAGCATTCCTGGAATAACATACTGGCTTTTGAGGTAGTGCTGCCTGGATTTACCAGATATATGACGATCCAAGTTTAAATTACTGGAAGATATCACACACATGATTGCACTGTCAGCTAGATGCTATTCCTAATTAATAATGGATACCTTTTAATAAAGGACTGGAGAATATAGTATGGCTGGATCAATATGACGGATGAGCCTGCAAACTGAGTCATTCAATTGGTCTGGTACCTCGATTTCCCCAGAGCATGGCAGTAAGAGTTCATTATTGCGATTTGATCTCAGTCGCATATGTTTTCCTGGGTCTTGGCAGCTTCTAAGACTCACTCCAGGGAAACAGACAATAGTTGATAGCTTTCCATTGCTGCCGACTCACTGAAGGGCTAATTGACTGACATCAAATAATCACCATCGGATTTGACTGTTGTCCATTAAGTTTCAACCACAACCAATCAAAGCATTGAACAATGATACACCATAATAATTGGAAGGCCAAATGAATTTAGATCTTGAGGTCTGTCACTGATAGCACGTAACTGAGCTGCCCTGTAGCATTTGTTGGAAAACAATCAAATATCAAATGTAATTAAGAGAATCAAATTAAACCCCAGCTACTCAATCTGTTTGCAAATCCTGCATTAGATGCACAATGTTCTATATTAATAGATTACACTCTGGTTTTCATTGAATTCTAAAATAGGCCTTGATTTTTTTTCTCATTGCCATATGATTTAACATTAAATGGTGTGCTTACTGAAACCATATCAGATAAGATGTCATGTTGTTTAGTGCTAATCTTGTTTATGGTTCAAAAATTAGAATTTCTTCTCCCTGAATGATTCTGAATTGTGTTTGCTGGTGCATCAAATTTGATCAGAAAGAGCATTTAAGGATGCTTGTTTTTACAAAGATTGATTTGTCACATAGAGAAGTTAGAATCGGCGAACCATTAAAAGCTACAATATAGAAACAGGACCTGTGGCCCATCCAGTCCATACCAGACTATTATTCTGCCTAGTCCCATTGACTACACCCAGACCTGAGGCCTCCATTCCATACACCTGTTATTGAATTGCGTGCATTCTGACAATAATCTGGGAGCTTTGTGGTCACATTCACTGCCATTATCTTTATGTAATTCCCTAGAGATGAATTCAGTGCGTTTGAATTCCTCGTCCATTGCAGTGGAATTTGAACTCAGTCCTCTGGTTCTTTAGGTTATTGGTTAATGAATGTCACCACAATACGCAAAAGCGGTTACGGCGCCCATGGCTGGGGTAACGCATCCGGTGCTGTCCGTAAGGAGTTTGTATGTTCTCCCTGGGACCTGCACGGGTTTTCACCAGGTGCTAGGGTTTCCTCCCACCCTTTAAAATGTGTGGAATTGCATGTAAGTGGGTTTCAATGGCCAGAGTTGGCTTCTTTAATGTAAATAAAAATAAATGAGAATTTATACCCAAGATAATCATGGATACAAACTATTTTATACACTTTTTTTAAATTTTTTTAATTTTTTTTATTTTTCACACCATAAATCACATTAGCCATGATATACACTTTTTCTTTTTCACACATATACAGTGACTTTTTCTCCCCCCCCCCCTCCTCCCAAGCCACCCCCCCACCCCCCCCCCTCTCATCCATTTTAGGTATACAATCTAGGTTGCATTAAACCAGTCAGACAATGTTGTCATTCAACAAAAATACACCAGAAATTCTACTGAGTCCATTCTTTTCTTTCCTTCTCCTTCCATCAACTTAGGTAATGTTTGTCCCCGGTAGGTTTTCTCTATTGTGTTTCATGTAAGGCTCCCATACTTGTTCGAATATTTCAATATTATTTCTTAAACTGTATGTTATTTTTTCTAATGGAATACATTTATTCATTTCTATATACCATTGTTGTATTTTCAAATTATCTTCCAATTTCCAGGTTGACATAATACATTTTTTTGCTACGGCTAGGGCTATCTTAACAAATCTTTGTTGTGCATCCTCCAAATCAATTCCAAATTCTTTGTTTTTTATGTTACTTAGGAGAAAGATCTCTGGATTCTTTGGTATATTGTTTTCTGTTATTTTATTTAATATCTGATTGAGATCATCCCAAAATTTTTCTACTCTCTCACATGTCCAGATTGCATGAATTGTTGTTCCCATTTCTTTTTTACATCGAAAACATCTATCAGATACTGTTGGGTCCCATTTTTTAACTTTTGCGGTGTAATGTATAGTCTGTGTAACCAATTATATTGTATCATACGTAGCCTCGTATTTATTGTATTTCTCATCGTTCCAGAACATAATTTCTCCCATGTTTCCTTTTTTATCTTTATATTTAAATCTTGTTCCCATTTTTGTTTAGTTTTACCATTTGTTTCCTCATTCTCCTTTTCTTGCAGTTTAATATACATATTTGTTATAAATCTTTTGATTAACATTGTATCTGTAATCACATATTCAAGGTTACTTCCCTCTGGTAAACTCAAATTGCTTCCTAATTTATCTTTCAAGTAGGATCTCAGTTGGTAATATGCCAGCGCAGTATCTCCAGTTATATTGTACTTATCTCTCATTTGTTCAAAGGATAAGAATCTACTTCCTGAAAAACAATTTTCTATTCTTTTAATCCCTTTTTTTTCCCATTCTCTAAAGGAAAGGTTATCTATTGTAAAAGGGAGTAGCTTATTTTGCATCAATATTAGTTTTGGTAATTGATAATTTGTTTTATTTCTTTCTACATGAATCTTCTTCCAAATATTGAGGAGATGATGTAATACTGGAGAACTCCTATGTTGTACCAATTTTTCGTCCCATTTATATAATATGTGTTCAGGTATCTTTTCCCCTATTCTATCTAATTCTAATCTCGTCCAGTCTGGTTTTTCCCTTGTTTGATACAAACTTGAAGTGCTTCACAATTCCTCCCAATGTTAGATTTTTGAAAGTTAACCATATTGCCTATTTGATTATTTGTCTTGTGGTGGTTTATTATTATGTGGAATCTCAAAATGAACACATCAGACAATTTTGTAAAAGGTTGACAGGAGAGGATGGGTCTGAAATGTCCTCACGATTTGCGCAGTCTCTCCTTCACTCACTTTTCTGTGCTCAGATTTATTGTCAGAGGACATACGTGACATCACCTACAACCAGTGCTCCTTCCAAGCTGTGCATGCGCACACTGACACAAAATGGACAGTACGCGCGTGTACTGTCTTGTGCATGCTCTCCCTTGTGCATGCGCACACATGCCCAACTTAGAGGGAGCATGGCATACAGCCCTGAGGTTCTTTTTCCTGTGAGCACGGCAGAATTACAACTAATTGATAGTCCAAAAAAGAAACTGTACACAGCATAAACATGAAAGCAAATAAAAAAACTGTAAACAGATAACAAATGTAAACAAACTGACTGTGCAATACAGAGGGAACAAAAAGAAAATGAGGAAGTGCACAAGTAATGAATCCCTGATTGACTTTCTGGTTGAGGAGTCTGATGGTGGAGGGTGAACAACTGTTCCTGAACCTGCTGGTGCGAGGCTTGTGGCACATTCTTCCTATTCTAAAATTCACAACTGTGTTGCATTCCATTGTGGTTTGTGCAGTATTAGTTTCAGGCACTTCACTGCATTGTTTGCTATTAATGTCTAAATTTTAAGATTTCAGATTGAGAGGCCCAGAAAATGAGTCAAACCATGTCATTATATTCACATCTGTCACTCGTGAAAATGTGAGTTTTTTCAATTGAATTGTCTTCTGAGAGAATCCCTTCAGTATCTTTCTGCTCCTGCATGTTTGGTGAGTTGGATGTCATGGTGGTGGCATTGAAGGATTTCTGATGGGGGGAGATTATGATAGGGTGGTGAGGCAGAGCATAATGAATGGCCATTGATGCAATGACCTAACCAGCTCTCCCACTGTCTTAATGATGCAGACATGTGTGAGGTTTCTTGAACTCTATTTCCGAAAAGCATCAACAAATCCTTGATTTTGGTGATCCTGACAGCAAGGTTGTTGTTCTGGCACCACTCAATCGGATTCTTGATGTCCATCCTGTATTCTCACTCATAATTTCCAGATTTTTAGGCCAACAACGGTGGTGTTGTCAGCGAATCAGTAAACTGAGTTGGAGCCAACTTGGCAATGCCCTGATGGGTGTCGGGAGAGGAGAGTCGGGGACTAAGCAAGCAGCCTTGGGCTGCCCCGGTTAATGGTCAGAGGGGAGGAGGTGATGATTCTGATCCACACCGATTGTAATCTGCCAATGAGGAAATATTTATTTTTTAGTTTTGTTTTAAAGTTTAGACATACAGGCCATTTTGTTCCACAAGCTTGAGCCACCCAATTACACCCTGGTATATTTTGAACAGTAGGAAGAAATTGGAGCAAACGGAGAAAACCCATGCAGACATGGGGAGAACATACAAACTCCTTACAGACAGTGCAGGATTCGAACCCCTGATCGCTGACACTGTTAGTGTTGCACTAACCGCTATGCTAAGCTGAGGCTCCAGTCACAGAGGGACAGACAGAACCTCAGGTCCTTTGCTTGGTCATGAGCCTTGCTGGCATGATGGTATTGAATGCTGAGTGGCAGACAATGAACAAAACCTTTGTTAGCAGGTGCCCTTGTAGTCCACATAGCCTAATGCCGAGTGGAGCATCAGTGAGACGGCAAGTGCCATTGAACTGTCGTGACAAGTTGAATTGATCTGGGAATTGGTCCCATGATGAGGTCACTGATATGTTTGAAGCTAAAAACACAGCGTTGACATGCACCGGATATTCCCAAACTTCCTGAGTGCAGATGATGAACAACACACTCAAATAACTGCATTGTTTTATTTCAGCTCAAGGTTATGCCGTGAGATGCCTTTCTGCTTAGATGAGTGTCACTCAAACTTTAGGTGACAGCAAGGTGGCTCTCTGAAATGAAATATAATTCATTTTCCACAAGCTATTTGAAAAGTTTGTTTCAACACAGCTAGAAATGTGCAAGTCTGTCAGAGATTTGAAGAGAAAGGTAGTGGCTCCCCTGATATTTCCTATCCTGTATAACGTGGAATGCAAGGTTTGATAGGAGTGAGATAATGATGTTGTAGACAATAAATGCACAAATTGTGCACAAGCTCAACTACAAGAGTAATTAATACCATGTAGGGCACTAGCAGTAACCACAGAGACAAAGTGAGGAAACAACAGGCTTTAATACACAGAAAAACCTTGCTGGCCCAGATCGCAGGATAGGAATGTCTGCAAGGTGTGATAGTACAGATTCTTTCTTTTTTTTTTGGCTTGGCTTCGCGGACGAAGATTTAAGGAGGGGGTAAATGTCCACGTCAGCTGCAGGCTCATTTGTGGCTGACAAGTCTGATGCGGGACAGGCAGACACGGTTGCAGCAGTTGCAGGGGAAAATTGGTTGGTTGGGGTTGGGTGTTGGGTTTTTCCTCCTTTGCCTTTTGTCAGTGAGGTGGGCTCTGCAGTCTTCTTCAAAGGAGGTTGCTGCCCGCCAAACTGTGAGGCGCCAAGATGCACGGTTTGAGGTGATATCAGCCCACTGGCGGTGGTCAATGTGACAGGCACCAAGAGATTTCTTTAGGCTGTCCTTGTACCTTTTCTTTGGTCCACCTCTGTCACGGTGGCCAGTGGAGAGCTCGCCATATAACATGATCTTGGGAAGGTGATGGTCCTCCATTCTGGAGACGTGACCCACCCAGCCCAGCTGGATCTTCAGCAACGTGGACTCGATGCTGTCGACCTCTGCCATCTCGAGTACTTCGACGTTAGGGATGAAAGCGCTCCAATGAATGTTGAGGATGGAGCGGAGACAACGCTGGTGGAAGCGTTCTAGGAGCCATAGGTGATGCCGGTAGAGGACCCATGATTCGGAGCCGAACAGGAGTGTGGGTATGACAACGGCTCTGTATACGCTTATCTTTGTGAGGTTTTTCAGTTGGTTGTTTTTCCAGACTCTTTTGTGTAGTCTTCCAAAGGCGCTATTTGCCTTGGCGAGTCTGTTGTCTATCTCATTGTCGATCCTTGCATCTGATGAAATGGTGCAGCCGAGATAGGTAAACTGGTTGACCGTTTTGAGTTTTGTGTGCCCGATGGAGATGTGGTAGTCATGGTGGGGAGCTGGCTGATGGAGGACCTCAGTTTTCTTCAGGCTGTCTTCCAGGCCAAACATTTTGGCAGTTTCCGCAAAACAGGACGTCAAGCGCTGAAGATCTGGCTCTGAATGGGCAACTAAAGCGGCATTGTCTGCAAAGAGTAGTTCACGGACAAGTTTCTCTTGTGTCTTGGTGTGAGCTTGCAGGCGCCTCAGATTGAAGAGACTGCCATCCGTGCGGTACCGGATGTAAACAGCGTCTTCATTGTTGAGGTCTTCCATGGCTTGGTTCAGCATCATGCTGAAGAAGATTGAAAAGAGGGTTGGTGCGAGAACGCAGCCTTGCTTCACGCCATTGTTAATGGAGAAGGGTTCAGAGAGCTCATTGCTGTATCTGACCCGACCCTGTTGGTTTTCGTGCAGTTGGATAATCAAGTTGAGGAACTTTGGGGGACATCCGATGCGCTCTAGTATTTGCCAAAGCCCTTTCCTGCTCATGGTATCCTGTCCAGAGAAGAAACAAGCCTTCCGTCGCGCATGCAGCCATCTTCAGTGCAAACTCCGGGAGATGCAAAATGAGTGGTGGACTAGCCTCGCCAAACAAACCCAGCTCAGCGCGGACATTGGCGACTTCAGGGGTTTCTACGAGGCTCTAAAGGCTGTGTACGGCCCCTCACCCCAAGTCCAAAGCCCGCTGCGCAGCTCAGACGGCAAAGTCCTCCTCAGCGACAAGATCTCCATCCTCAACCGATGGTCAGAACACTTCCAATCTCTTTTCAGTGCCAACCGCTCAGTCCAAGATTCCGCCCTGCTCCAGCTCCCTCAACAGCCCCTAAGGCTAGAGCTGGATGAGGTCCTCACCCAGGATGAGACATATAAGGCAATCGAACAACTGAAAAGTGGCAAAGCAGCAGGTATGGATGGAATCCCCCCCAGAGGTCTGGAAGGCTGGCGGCAAAACTCTGCATGCCAAACTGCATGAGTTTTTCAAGCTTTGTTGGGACCAAGGTAAACTGCCTCAGGACCTTCGTGATGCCACCATCATCACCCTGTACAAAAACAAAGGTGAGAAATCAGACTGTTCAAACTACAGGGGAATCACGCTGCTCTCCATTGCAGGCAAAATCTTCGCTAGGATTCTCCTAAATAGAATAATACCTAGTGTCGCCGAGAATATTCTCCCAGAATCACAGTGCGGCTTTCGCGCAAACAGAGGAACTACTGACATGGTCTTTGCCCTCAGACAGCTCCAAGAAAAGTGCAGAGAACAAAGCAAAGGACTCTACATCACCTTTGTTGACCTCACCAAAGCCTTCGACAGATTCTCTCACCAATGTGTATATGTACATATGTACAGATGGTAGTGTAGGATGACTGTGATTGGCTGAGAGTGTAGCCACACCTACTGGCAGGTCTTAAAGGATTGCTGCTAGCCAGACCAGGTCATTCTGGACTGGTCGACCTACTTGTGATATGCTCCAGTCTCTTAGTTAATAAAAGCCTTGGTTTGAATCAACAAGTCTTTGGTTCTTTCGACGCGCATTACACAAGGGAAGGTGGCTCATCCTTTGTGACCCAGGACCACGGGGAGGAGTCATAGGGTATCAGTCATCCGTAGGCTGGCCAGCTCCATATATCCAACAGACAATGATAACTATATACAATGGAAGAAACATATCACCACACACCACAAACAGCGTTAGTATTAGCTTGGATTTTACTGGCAATTGTTGAAAGGAACAATCTGCATGTCCACTTGTTAATGGAGGTGAGTCCAGGATGTGTGCATGTGTTTGGTGAAATACTGGAGCCTTGAACTTGGTGCACGTGATTTTTGTCAAGGTGCTTCCAAGCTCTGGTAACTTAGCTGAATCCCATTGCGATTCACCACCACTTAGGCTAAAGAATTGGCTGCCGACTCCTGATTTTAAAAGGTCTGGCAGAGCTTTGAAGAGGAAAATGGAAATTCCTCTCTTAAAAACTGTGTCAGTTCTAATCATTTGAATTGGTTGATATTGTCTTAAGGTCATTTTTATTTTAAATTATTTGCTTCATTGGTCCTAGTTTTTAAATGATATTTCATTTGTTTTTGATACTCGGAGAATGTTAAAAGCTTTGGCTGCCAGACCCACTGGGAGTAGGACTAATGCAGGCTGTTTCAGCTGTCAGAGACGCACAAGAACTGCTGGTGCTGAAACTTGATGGAACCAGGAGAAGCCAGAGGGACTCAACAGGGCAGGCAGTGCCCATCATTTCTATTTGTGGATGCTCCCTCGTCCACTGAGTGCCTCCGCTTCTCTTTGTTCCTCGAAGCTCTCACTGTATTTCCTGGGTGGAGGCTTCAGTGTACTTTTGGGAACTCTGTTGTAAATCTGGCTACACTTTCATCGCTAAGAACCCATGCAAGTCTGATGTGGATATTGCTGGCCGACAAATGCCAGTCTGGTCCATGGGATTGGTTTGAGTTCAAAATGAGACTGCTACTTGACATTCAAAATTGAACTCAATGTGCATCTGAGGATATCATATCAATTGCTAGGGTTGTCACAAGTAAAAATGACATCAATTTTAATTGTGCAGTGTATTTTAACAGCAGACAAATGCTAGAAAAGTACCGACAGACGAGCTGGTACTCCTCTTCAGTAAGCCCCACTGCTTTAATTTCTGCTGCCTGTGGCTTCATACAGTGGCTGTCAGGCACAGTTATTTTCAGGCTTTTTTTTTATGAGAACAGAAGATCAGACCATTATGAAGTAGAGTCAATTGCCAAATTGACTGTGATTATTTTCGACTTTTATTGAAGGTTCGTATTCTATCACCATTACTTCTTGAAGAAGGCACTGAATTATTAGAACCATAGAACCATAAAATGCCGCAGCACAGAAAAACAGGCCATTCAACTTTTCTAGTCTGTTCCAACCGTTATTCCACAAGTCCCACTGACCCATTCCATAAGCCTCCAGATCTCTCCCATCCATGATCTATCCAATTTATTCTTAAAGATCGAGCCCACATTCATCACGTTAGATGGCAGCTCATTCCATACACCCACCACTCTGAGTGAAGAAAGTCCCCTTAATGTTCCCCTGTTATGAACCGCACATAACAAGCAACAATAGACAATGAACTAAACACTGTTTAATTTCAAATTCATAAACTATAGTCTTAACATTTGAACTATCCTTAACACTAAATCTATATGTGTGTGTGTGTGTGTGTGTGTGTGTGTGTGTGTGTGTGTGTGTGTGTGTGTGTGTGTGTGTGTGTGTGTGTGATGTACCCAAATCATTACAGTCCAGGCCAAAATCCAGAAAGTGACTTCAAAATTCAGTCTTTTAACTTCAGTGTTGAAGTGTAGGCCTTTGAAATTTGATGCCCAGATTTAATGTTGAACTGATGGGAAAACTGGAGTTGTAGCTGCTAAAGATTCACGAGTTCTCCTTGTGTTGCCTTTGAAGAAATGTCCCTCCACATGAGCTGTGTTCATAGCACTCCTGGTCTTTTTGTAGGCAAGACACGAACTGGGCACCTCCACGAAGTTTCCAAGACCTTGGCACCGATCTCTCCAAGAAACATTACTGCTAATCACACATAAATTGAAGCTGTCTCTCCAAGGGACCTCCACTGTTAGTCATGATCAAAGTAAAGCTTTCCAAAAGACCTTCGTGGTACAGGTCAATCCACTGAAAAGGCCCAGTCATTCACAGAGCAGGCTTTGCCTGAATTCCACAGAAATGTCTGGCCACAAGAGGTGCTTCAAAAGCTGTTTTCTCTCCAGCCGTCAGAATAGTTCTCACTTTGTAAAATCACAGTCTCTTTGCAAATGTATCAAATTCTGGAAGAGACAGTGACAAACCTTCCATCAGTTCTTCCAATGAATTAAATTGTCACTGGGCTGTGATTTGCGTTGTGCTTGTGTAAAATGTTAAATGTTAACTGTGACCATTCATTCCCTCCTGTCTATACTATTCTTTACAGTGAAAATCCTACTTTACTAAAATAAGAGCTCATAATATCCCCTAAAGCTTTCCTCTTTCACCCTAAAGCCATGTTCTCTCATACCTGTCTAAGTGGAAAAAACTTACTCACATCCACTCTGTCTATACCTCTCATAATCTTGTAAACCTCTATCAAATCTCCCCTCATTCTTCTTCACTCCAACAAATAAAGTCCTAACCTCTTTAATCTTTCCCTCAACTCCTGAAGACCTGTAAGATCTTAGTAAATCTTCTCTGCACTCTTTCAATCTTATTGATATCCTTCCTGTAGTTAGGTGACCAGAACTGCACACAATATTCCAAATTTGGCCTCACCAATGTCTTAAACAACTTCAACATAGCATCCCAACTCCTGTACTCAATACTTAGATTTAAAAAGACTAAGATGCCAAAAGCTTTCTTTACAGCCCTGTCCCCTGTGATGCCACCTTCAGGGAACAATATATCTGTACTCCAAGATAATTTTGCTCCTCTACACTCTTCAGTGCCCTACCATTTACTGTGTATGTCCTACCTTGGTTTGCTCTTCCAAGATACAACCTCTCACACTTGTCTGCATTAATGTCCATCTGCCATTTACTGGCCCAGTCTCCCAGTTGGTCCAGATCCCTCTGCAAGCTTTGAAAATCTTCCTCGCTGTTCACTACACCTCCTATCTTTGGGTGATCAGTGAAATTGCTGATCCAATTCACCACATTATCATCCAGATCATTGATATAGACAACAAGCAACAATGGTCCCAGCATCAATCCCTACTAGTCACAGGCCTCCAGTCTGAAAAGCAATCATCCACAACCACTCTCTGTTTTCTCCCACACGGCCAATTGTGAATCCAGTTTTCTCTATGGATACCTGGTGTTTGAACCTTCTAAACTAATCTCCCATGTGGGACCTTGTCGAAAGCCCTGCTAAAGTCCATGGAGACAACATCCACAGCCTTTTTTTCATCTACTTCTTGATAAGTTCCTCAAAAAGCTCTGCAAGATTTGTTAAACACGACCTACCATGCACAAAGCCGTACTGACTGCCCTTAATCGCCCATGGCTGTCCAAATACCTATATATCCTATCTCTCAGAACTCCTATCAATAATTTACCTAGTACTGACATCAGGCTCACTGGCTGATAATTACCTGGTTTTCTTTTGGAGCCTTTTTTTAAACAATGGGACATTGTTGTCCTGTGGCACCTCACCTGTGGCTGAGGAAATTTTGAATATATTTTTCAGAGCTCCTGCAATTTCTACACTAGCCTCAAGATCTGAGGGAATATCATATCTGGCCTGGGGGATTTGTCTACCTTTATATGCTGTAAGTCACCAGGCACCTCCTCCTCCCTAATCTCCATATGTTCCATGACACTTCTGTTTAATTCCCATCTTTCCTTATGCACTTGGCCAGTTTTCTGAGTAAATACTGATAGAAAAAAAAACTGTGCAAGATCTCTCCCATTAACTCCTGCTGTTGTCGGTGACACTGCACCGATATCAGCAGCTGGTCTGAAATGTGGGTTTATTAATAATACTGCTCTCTACAGTGTGAAATAATCTGGGGAACGCTCTAGTTAAAACTCTCCAACATGCAGTTGAGATGAACTGGCACATCAAGAGAGGAATCAAATTATTAATCCTCCTGCTATTCTGAACTCGACTTTAGTGGCCTCTAATTGTAATATTGTATATTTGTGATCAGATTACTACAAGCAGTCATTGAATATAAATGAAAAATCCATTGCTCTGAAAAATTAAAAATCAATCTTTTGTGGTTCTGCAAATGTCATTAACTTCAATTCACAAAGCAAGCACATTTAACATATGAAAAGATCCCATGATACTTAACAGAAGTGCAAGAAAAAGTCACATTTTTAATGAGATGAATGTTAAAGTTGGAACTTGGATGCAATAAGGCTCCTGGCAGTCCTCGTGGGCCAGGAGGAGCAGGGTATATTTCTCCTTTCAGTTTTATTACCAGGCTGCAGACCAAATCTCCTCAGCCCAATGTATCCAGCTCTTGACTTCGAATCAACTCAATCTTCTCAGTAGGAGGGGGAATCAGATTTCCATACCATGGTTCAGTGAACAATCTTTCACATATCACATGCATTCTGGTTGTAGCCACTCTTCAGCCACACATCTCCCACTCCCATTCCCAAACACATCTTTAGGGTCTCTGCATGCTCCCAGCACTGCAGCCCATACAGAAACCCTCCGGCGATTAGTTGAAATCATTAAACTGCAGATGCTGAAAATCTGAAATAAAACAGAAAATGGTTGAAATTCAGAGCAGGATAGAGTTCACATTATTTCAAACTTCAGGCTGAAGCCTCCCCATTTCTCTGCCCACAGATGTGGCCTGACCTGCTTGGTGTCTCGAACATTGGCTATTTTACCAAAGAATCAATCACATTGCTCTCAAGGCAAGGAATCTCCTCAAAAATGGACACATTTTTGTGGAGTTAAAACTTCATCCATGCAGGAAATGACCAAACCAAGAGCTTTGCTCAGATCTAGTGCACAGAAAGCTTTGATTTCTCTGCAGAGTGTTGTACAAAGCAACAGAAATTTGTATGTTTTCTCGTGTGTGTCTGTGTGTTTCAGGTACTTTCCAGCCTTCAAAAACATTCGAGTGTTGCAGGGGTTTGTGGATTATTTGATGTATCCAGGGTATCCATGGGTTGGAAGAGCCTGTTTCCATTCTGTACATCTGAAGTTAAAATTTAAAATAATTATCAGATGAAATAACCCAGCAGATATCTAAGCACTCAATATGGAGCAAGATCTCCATGCTTGGGTAGTATAAATGAGACACCTCAAATCTCTGAATTAAATATTTAAAATGCTCATATTTCCTTTAGTTATCAAACCCCATTGAACTGATGTTTGGTCCGAAGACCTAATTGAAAAAAAATTATTTAAAATCTGATATATTTAAGCAAGGACAACTTAATAACTCACTTGTAATCTCTTGAACTATAAATTATTTTAATTAGTGTTCAACTGTTCAAAATTTCTTTTTACAGTGTATCAGGTTTCTTTATAATTTGACAAAATTTAGCTTCATTCCTTACATTTTTTTGGCATCTGTTTAATTCCAATGAGCAAAAAGGATAAGAGGTGACTTAATACAGGAATAGAAGATGATGAGGGTGGACAGCTGGCATCTTTTTCCTGCGGCAACAATGGCAAATACCAAAGTTTAAGGTGAGTAGAGGAGATATCAGAGTAAGATTTTTTACTCAGAAAGTGGTGAGTCCCTGGAATGCATTGCCAGGAGCGGTGATGGAGGTGGCTGGTCCAAGAGGGATATCCAAAAGACCGTCAAATAAGAACATAGATGTAAGAAAAATAGAGGGCTCTGGGTGTGAGGAAGGGAAAATTTAGATTGCTGTAGAGTTGATTTACGTAGGTCAGTACAGCATCGTTGGCTGGAGAGCCTGAATTGTGCTGGTGTCTTCTATTTTCTGAATACCATCCAAGTCTTCAATTATTAAAGAAGAATCCTTCAGCCATCAATTTAAATGTCCACTTGACCATCTGTGATAGTCAGTTTGCTCCCATTTTATCGGGTCTGGTGCCCCACTCGATCTGGCCTGACACTGATCTCATAAATCCGAACATGCTGCACCTCCATTTCGTCAAAACCTCTCTGGCTAATGGTCAGGCAGTGAACTGGCCTCCTTGATTTGACAATGACCATTTAAAAAATATTCATCAAATACCATCAACACATTCTGCAGAGAGCTCTTTTTAATTTAATAACCTAAAATATCAGCAACTTGTTTCCATACAGTTCACAAACTCAAGCATAAGGAGTGGAGGTTGAATTAAACAGAGTATGTAAATTTAACTATCCTGCACTAGGTGCTGAATAAGTAAGTAAAACTAATTGAGAAACCCATTCATACACGCAAGGTGGAATTGAAGCGAATGATATGGTCCACTGAAACTGTTAGATTAGCAGTTAGATGAAGCCCCACCAGATTCCCTCACAAACCAAGGGCAGACGTTGTTCTTTGGAGGCTTTGGGGGGAGGGAGTAGAATCCTTTCCTCCACTATTCTGTCCAATTGTAGAGAGCACCAGTTGTGAAAGAAACAAGCCCAGATGTGATTGTGCATGGTGTTTCGGGCTTGGTCAAAAAGAATATTTTGTGGGAGAAAGGAAGGGGTCGCCTAGGGCTGGGAATACCTTCAATGGCAGAAAATTAAAGGGCAGCACCTGATGTGAGGAAATTGCTTCAAAGACTCCATTGGTGACCCATGCAGCTCAACAATAATATTAATGTCAAACTTGCTGTTAAGACCAGATTCAGTGGCATACATTTTTGCTCAAAGTGTGTCAAGCAAAACTTGTATTACATTTGGCACAGACTAGAAGAGCCAAAGGGCATTTTTCTGCCTTGTAGTGTTCGATGGTTCTATGCTTCTAACTCTTATGTCGATAATTGGCAGAGTGGTAGATTGACAGGTTGAGAAACCAAATATCCATATCTCTGTAGCCAAGGTATGGGTTTTCAATGGATCGTGAACTACTGAATAGTTCACCACACAGAATGCCCATGGGAAAATGCCAATCCTGCAACCAATTATCATGGCCAATCAGCTGTAAGGGTCATTGCCACATCGGTGGACATATGCTGATGTAATTAGTGCACTCCAGGACCTCTGTGACAGATGCCTTGATATACCAAGAGAAGCTTCAAATAATTTCTATTTGTTGCCCCCGTCTTGCTACTATTCATGGCATCAATCAAGGACACAAGCTTGGTCGAGATTTTCTCTCAGATTGCTGCAAGTCCAAACTGTTAGGGAAGATATCTTTCAGGCATTATAGAATAAGGGAACCAGCTTGTTAATTCAGTGGCAAGGTTAGTGCAGTGCAACTTGAGTTTAAATCCACTGTTGTCGGTGAGGAGTTTGTAATGTTCTCCCCAGGACCTGTGTGTGTTTCCTCCAGATGCTCAGGTTTCCATCCATCCACAAAAAGGGAAAGTGCTGGTAGGTTCAATTGGGTATAATTAGGCAGCAGGTTTCAAAGTCTGGACAGGCCTTCTGCTGTGCTGTATTGTTAGATTAAACTTGAATCATTTGCAACCATTCCCTTTCATTGAAGTCTGACTTGGGGAATTGCCACAATTTCCAGACTCCAGGAGGAACCTTGATGAAGGGCTCAAACCTGAAATGTTGGCTATGTATTTTTATATTTGCTCCATAAAGACACTGTTTGACCAGTCAAGTTTCTCCAGCATTTTGTGTTTTTACTTCATGAGGAATCTTCCACTGGAGAATGACGTGCTGGTCTGGAGCTTCTAGATGGGAATCCCAAGCTTGGTGACAATTATTTGGGGAAATTCCAGTGGAACTATGCTCCATTTCCTTGTGAAAGCTGCTTCCTTGTTTTCATTAATCCATTTTCCCGGAATTTTCTTTATGAAGTAAGAAAAGCTGTCACATTCATTGATTAGCTGGGTAACCAAAGAATGTTGAAACAAGCACATGTCTGGATTAATGAATATTATTGGAAGTGTCAAGAATGAAATGTAGAGGAACTTTCTGGGAAGAGAGAGTTAATTAAGTAGACGCTCTATGAGAGGTAATTTAGCACTCGGGGGAGAATACTGCTCATTTGGAAACGTCAAAATCGCCTGCTTGAAATACTTGTACTCTTCGGTGAAGGTAAAAACTCATGATATCTCATGCGGTTAACATTTTTACTATTATCAATTAAATCTTCAGTATCCTTTCTGAGTCAGACCCACAGTCAATGAATTGGGGGAAAAAATGAGTGTCACAATTTTAAAAAGTGATCATGTTACATGCTTCTCCCTTCTCAGAGGCTGCCTGTTCCAGTGAGTCACTGCAGAAATTTATATTTTCAGTTTGGGCTTCCACCATTTGTAGCAGTGTTGAGCACATGGACCTGATCTGAGGGAGAAAAGGTTCTGCAGTGGTTGTCCTCAAGGCACCTAATAAGATTGACCAAGGAAGAGTGTATTTGTGCATGAAACATTGAGTTAACATAGGAACACACTAAAGATTCAGTAGCAGACAAACTGAGGGCAAGGTAGCATCGGGTAAAGGCATAGAAGCAGAAACAGACAAGTGATGGAACGGATTTGTGATTTGCAGGGGAGCTGTCTGATACCTCAGACAACACTCACCCAGCTACCCTGACAAGCAGTTACTGCGGCAAGTGATGAATGAATGGTTCTTTTGTTGGGGAATCCACTTTAGTGAAACTTTTGATCATCTAATCCAAGTTGTCACCATGAACAGTCTGACGTCTTGGATACATGGGAGAGGCAATGGTTGAGTCTGAGACTGGTAATATCTGCGTGTCTGATGATGTTGTAGATGGACCAACATGCAGAGGGACCCAAGGGTGAAACCATGTCCATCCTGAAAGTGGGATTCACCTCTATGATAACATCAATTTGATCTGTCAGCATAAATATAAATATCCCCTGGTTTATTCATCAAATATTGGGCCAATCTATCATCAGTAAATGAGACACAGAGATCACATTGCTGTTCCCCAAAGTCATATCCAGAGTGCTTTATATCTCATTTATTCACAAGGAACCGGAAACATTTTGTGGGTGTTTCCCCAGAGAGTTTAACGAGGGTTCATTTGTGGCTTTAATTCAGCTTGTGTCTGCTGAGCTGCTAAATTTTTGTTTTTTAAAATAAAACAGTTTACCCTGTTCCTCAAAGTCAGAGGAATTTGCTTTTATCTGGCATAAAACCAGCTCAGATATGGTTCAATTTAAAAAAGTAAGTGAAATTTGTATCAGTTAATTGTTTGTGCTTGTCCACATGCAATCAAGATTTCAGCCTGTCTTTTTTTTTTACAATTTGGATTATGTATAGCTGACTGCTACGTGAGAGAAATTCAAAAGCCTTTATTGTGTTCTTTGTTCGAATGCTTATTTTCAACGCATAGCTCATTGAAGCTAAACAAGTTACATTAATTTCACAAGCTTAGTATTAATTTGCTTGCCAAAGTAAGGAAAAGATGTAAATTTAGAGATACAGCATGGTCCATAAGCCTGCACCACCCAATTGACCAACAACCCTGGTACACTTTTGAAGCATGGGTGGAAACTAGAGCACCCAGTGGAAACTGAGGCAGACTCAGAGAGAACGTACCAACTCCTTGCAGACAGTGGTGGATTCATAACCTGGTTGCTAGCGCTGCAACCGCGTTGCACTAACCGCCATGCTGACCTCACTGTTCTTTGGACTTAATCAGTGAGGATTTGCAAGAACATCTCCTCCACAATCTCCATCGGTACTGGAGCACCACAGGGCTGCGTTCTTAGCCCCCCTGCTCTACTCCCTTTGCACCTATAACTGTGTGGCTCAGTGCAACAACTACATCATCCATCAATTAGGTGATGATACCACGGTGTAGATTGTATAAAAAAAAGTGATGAGTCAACATACAGAAGAAAGATTTAAAACTTGGCTGAACAGTTTACTAACAGCTTCACACTTAATTGGCATTTTTACACAGAAACCAGAATTATTCCGAAAAAAATTAGCATACTTACCTCTAGTGTGTCTCAACGTTGCTGCTTACAGGGGCACTTCTACACAGCCTTTCTATGATGCTGAGTTTGTCGGAGGGGAACGTCGTATTCACTGCAGCCCCTCCGTAAAAATGTGCAGGGGTCCCAGTGGAAAAATTATGGGATGGAATTTACGTCATAAATTCTGCCTCGACATTGTTACACTGCCACTGGAGCAGAAAATTTCTTGAAATTTTCTGCTCTTCAGCAGCTGAATAGAAATTCCTAATGTCACCAAAAGGGAAAACCAGAGGTATACGATCCAGTGATCGTTAGAGGATGAGAGGTGGAGAGGGTGAACAAAGTTAAATTCCCGGGAGTCACTATCTCAGAGGATTTCCCTGGGCCCACCACATGAATGTCATCGAGAAAAAAGCATGTTAGCAGCTCTTCTTCTTCACGAATTTGCAAAGTTTTGGTATGTCATTGAAAACCTTGGCAAACTTCTATAGATGTGTTGCAGAATGTGTACTGACTAAATGCATCATGACCGGGTAAGCGGACAGCAAACTTCTGAGCAGAAAGCTCTGCAAAAGGTAAGAGCTCAGTCCATCATGGGCAAAACTCTCCTCACCATTGAGGAAATCTTCATAGATTGGTCACGTCGGAGAGCAGCACCCAGGGTGATGTTTCTTTTATTGTAATAAAGAAATATGGGTTCTTTATGAACAACTATATTTGATAAAGAACTCACTCAGGATCGCATGTAGGCATCCATCTTGAATGCAACCAAAGCTGAAACAAACAGATCTTTGACTCCCTTTAGTGGTCAGGAGGATGTCTAGCACTCTATCACTACATTCCCTTTCCTTCAGATGTTTAATTTAATAACGTGACATACTAATACAGTATTCATTTCAATTTGAAGTTCAACATAAACATAGCATCAGCAGCATAAACTTTTTTAAGTGTGCAACTGTTTTTCCTTTTGAGATCCAGTCAGTCAGGTGCATTGATGTAGAATGTGGATCTTCTTAACACAAATGCTTCTGCCAGCTATGCTGGTCCACTATTGTCTAACAGTGGTGATGTTTCCTCTGTTACTGTACAGGCTGGATCATTGCAGTTGTCTGTTCCTGCACTGTCTCTTGCCTTTTCAGCAGGCTCTTTCGATTCCTTCTCAGCATTTTGACCATCTTCTGTTCTGATATTGTCGGATCTTGGAATTACTTCCTCCAAACAGTCGCCTTTTTGTCCCAAGTATTGGAATCTCTGAGTCTCAATGTGTTGTTCTTGCTTTTAATTTAAAGTCCGTTAAAAAAGTATCAAAGCTTGATCCCTGCAGCTGCATCTGCGAGCAAAACATATACCTCTCAAATGTTTAATTTTTCTTCGGTGAACAGTGTTAATTAAATATCTCAATAACCTTGTCAAACTTTTCTTGCTCTTCTTCTGCCTCTGCAAAAACAAATGTGTTGAAGAACTCTAGTGTTTGAGGTCCCACCACGGTAAGTAGCAGTGCAATCTTCCATGCATCAGGTTTGCTATCGAGTGCAATGGCTTGCAGGTGCAGCATAAATCTCTGTTTGAACAACCTCCACTCATGGAGGTTTCCAATCCAAATTACAGCGTCAGAACACTTCACATTTTATACTAATCTGCTGATATTGACTGTTACACATTCTGCACACTCCTGGTGTTTCTTTCACACTTAGTGTATCTTCCACTCCTGGTACCATGTGATGTTTCTTTTATTATAATAAATAAATTGGGTCCTTTTAAAATAACTATACTTTATTAGCACAAGAACTCGCTCAGGACCATGTGGAGGGATATTGTAATTTTTTTATTGTAATAAATAAAGATTATTTTCAAGCAACTGCACTTTGTTAGCTAAAGAACTCACTCAGGACCATCTGCAGGCATCCATCTTGAATCTAACCGAAGCTCCAACAAACTAGTCTTTGACTCCCTCTAGTGGTCAGGAGGATCACCAGCCCCCTATTGTTGCACCCAGCACATGCTCTGTTCTCACTGCTTCCATCAGGAAAGAGGTATAAATGCCACAGGACTCAAGCCACCAGCTTCAAGAACAGTTGGTATCCTTCCACCATCAGAGTCCAAAACAACAAACTCAATGAGACTCATTTAAAGACTTGTACTTTGCACCATATTTTATTACTGAATATTTATTTTTTCTGTATTGTACAGTCAGTTTGTTTAGATTATATTCTTTGTTTACATTTCTCCCTTTTATTGTTTTTTTTTTTAAATTTAGATCTATAGCACAGTAGTAGGCCATTCAACCCATGAACTCATGCTTCCAAATTACACCAAATTAACCTGCCAGTACATTTTGAATAGTGGAAGGAAACTGGAGCTCCCAGGAAAAAAAAACCATGCGGACTTGGGGAGAACATACCATCTCCCTATGGACAGTGTGAGATTTGAATCCAAGTCAGGATTGCTGGCGCTGTATCAGCGTTGCACTAACTACTACACTAGCCATATAAATACATATTGTACTCAAGTAAATATACATATTGTGCATGTATCTTTTCTTGAGTAGTTTTTTTTATAAACTGCCAATAAGTAGAAATTCATCCTGGCCAGTAGAAAAAAGAATCTCAGGGATGGCTATAGCTCCCTGATAGGGACAACACAAGTAAATAGGTTGGAGTTGTAAATGAGGCAGAAGGTTTGGGAGGTCTCAAAGGCAAGGATTCTGGGCATACACTTTTGGTAGCAAAGGATTTTATATGCAGAAGGCAAAACATGGGAAAATGGTAACAGCTGTAATGCACATGCATGCACACACACACACACACACACACACACACACACACACACACACACACACACACACACACACAATTTACAGCATCTGTGGGAAATAGTAGCA
Source organism: Narcine bancroftii (assembly GCF_036971445.1). Lineage (NCBI taxonomy): Eukaryota > Metazoa > Chordata > Chondrichthyes > Torpediniformes > Narcinidae > Narcine > Narcine bancroftii. The sequence continues at coordinate 24,868 of NW_027212158.1, read as the reverse complement.
GCAGTGAAACAACATGTACAGTTTCTTAGCAATCGTGGCGAAAAAGTCAGGTATGCAATTAAACACACATGGGCAACTATTAACAAACATGAGAACAAAATGCACACACGCACGCACGCACACACACACACACACACACACACACACACACACACACACACACACACACACACACACACACACACACACACACACACACACACACACACACACACACACACACACACACACACACACACACACACAAGGAAAAGTCAGTAAAATACCTGCTACTGTGCAGGCAGGGCTCTGTACTCTTTAGGGACAGTAATGAATGCTCCCAATTCTATTTAGTACACAGCTCACCAACAGTTCCTCCAGCATCATTCCACAGTTCTCAGCCTGGAATGAAGCAAGGTGGTCCCTCAAAGATGGCAAAAAAGAGAGAGAACAAAGCATGCATGGCACCTTTATAATGCTGGAGGACTGGGGGTCCAGCCCAGATCATTAGCAGAGATACAATGGTTCAGTGCCAGGACGTTTAGTGCAATTACAACAGCCAATGGGAAAAGGCCAGGCACAGGCAAGCAGGAAAATCCAGCCCGGGTAATTTACAGGGTGCCACAGCAAGGTGTGCACCAATAGGTGGGGCAGGGACAAACCTTGAATGGTTGGTGGTGTGTCCTCTGATTAGATAGGGGACAGTGTTGTCATGTGATAGCCACAGTCCTTCCCAAAAAATCCACCCTTTGGATATCACGCCACTCAATAATTATTATGACAATGCAAAGAAAACTAGCATATCTTAATGGAAGTCGTATTCTTAACTGTATCTAAGATGAAGCTATATGAACTACAGAACTACAGAAAGGCAGATGTGCTTTTAATAATTTGACAAGCTCAGCAATGATAATGAGAACAAGTGCAATCGACCATTGGATAAATGCCCACCACCCTCCCTCCATCCATCCATCCATCCAAGAGACCAGCTCCTCTATCATGACACCTGATGGGGAAATTAGTGGCAGTTTGGGTCCTTGAGGGGCAGATGTGGGGGGTAGTGGCCAGCTCTCATCCATTGGTCAATTGCACTTGTTCTCATTGCTGTGTCCAAATTATGTTGTTATTGTCAAATTATCTCATCAGTGGACCCACCACCTGCCAATCAAAGTTTGGCCCTACCCCACCTGTTGTCCCCTGTAAATTACTTGAGCTGGACTCTTCAGCCTGCTTGTAATTGGCCTCAGGCCATTGGATATTGTAAGTGGATTAACCTTCCTGGCATCAAGACATTGACTCCCTGCTAATGACCCTCCCTTCCCCAACCCAGCACCATAAAGGTGGCATGTGTGCTTTGTTTTTTTTTGTTGGCTATCGTGGAACAGCACTGGAGAAAGTATTGATGAGTGTGCACTAAATAGGGTTGGGAGCATTGATTATTGTTTCAAAATAGCATAGAGCTGTTCCTACACAGAGTTAAGGGGTGGCAGATATATTGACTTTCGCTTGGTTGTTTCTGTGCATTTTGTTCCCATGTGTGTTATTAGTTGCCTGCATGTGTTAAGGTGGTAGAGAAGTTGAATGCCGGTGTGTGTCACTGGTTGTTGTATTTAGTGTGAAAGTTGTGTGGCAGCTATTTTCTACTTTAGTCAGGCTACAATTCGAGTATTATGTACAGTTTGGAAGGATGTGGAGCAGAAGCAGTTTATGGGAATGTTACCTAGATCAGAGAACATCAGCAAAAAGGGCAAAGTCAAACCGTTTCTTTCAGCTGATTCGTCAGTGACTGAGCAGCCAGCTGGTGGAACTTGGTATAATAAGGAGAGCCCTGCATAAAGTAGACAGGAGTTTGCAGAATGGGAATGCGAAATTCAGGAGGACAAAGAAAGAGGGGAAAGTTGAAAGAAGATGTGCAAGGCAAGTTTTCAGATAGAGTGGAAGGGACCTGGAACAAGTGGAGGTAATAGAAGGTGTAAAAACACACTGAAATGCTGAAGGAACTCAGCTGGTCTTTCAGTGTCCATAGGAGACAAAGGTATATTGCTGGCGTTTTGGGCCTGATCCCTTCTGTGAGTAAGCAATACATGAGCTACAAAACAAGAAATCTCAGAATGTAGACAATGCTGGCTGGGGGAGGAGTGTTAATTGGATATAATGTGAAAATTAATTGTCTGTGTGAAAGGAGACAGAAAAGGGAGAGAGGCAGAGCTGGGGAAAACAATCTGGGAAGAAGCAAGGTTGGGGGGTTAACCAAAGCCAGAGTATTCAATATAATACCATCCGATTGGAGGGTGTCCAGTCAGAAGATAAGGTGTTGGCCCTCCAATTTACAGGTGGTCTTAGTCTGACAGTGCATGAGACCTTGGACAAATACATGTCAGCAAGGGAATGGGACAGGGAATTGAAGATCCATGCTATTGTGGTGGACAGAGCCGAGGAGCTCAACAGAGATTTCCCAGTCTGTGTCCAGTCTCTCCAATGTAGATGAGACCTCAATGGGAGCACCAGATGCAGTAGATGACTCTTTCCCCCCCCCCCCCCCCCCCCACCCCCACAGATTTGCAAGTGAAATGTTGTTTCGCTTGGAAGGGCAGTTTGGAGGCCTGAATGGAGGTGAGGGAGGAAGTGTGGGTGCAAGTGGCGCATCTCCTGTGGTCACAATTGGTGGGGGGGGGGGAAAGGAGTGGACCAGGGAGTCATGGATAGAGTGATCCCTGTGGAAGCCGGAATAAAGGGTCACGGACAATGTAAAAGTAGAAGAGATTTGCTTTATTTAGCATCGTGGTCAGTGCAGAAGTAGTTGGCTGAAGGGCCTGATCATGTGATATTCTGTTCTTTTTGTATGATAGCTCTATCATTCTCCATTCTTATCAAAAGACAAAGAATAGAACTGGCTTTTATTTCAGTTTTACACCTTTCTCTTTCTCTCTGTAATCCTTCTTTCCTTTTTTTTCATCTCTACGTTTCATTCGTCCACTCTCTGGTTATTTTGCACTCCCTGCTGTGTTGGCATCAGTGACCTTCAAACAACTGATAACAGAGCCATTTAGTGATCTACATGGTTCATTGAAGTGCCCGAGTGTCTTGGGTAAACTTATACCTCTCATTTTGTTCATTTTAGATTGGTCACAGTGTTTGAGCTACCGAAAGAAAATAGACACACACACCGAGAGCAGTTCAGTTTATACAAAAGTTTATTACTAATTTAAAAGCTGATTTCACACTACAATATGAAAGCCCTTTCCAACTATACTTATCAACGCTTGGACTGGTCCCAACTGCCAAAGCGAGGCAACGACTGCATCTCCACCTCCCCTGACCGGGACGTTGCTCGGACTCTGGCTGTTCTTCCTTCTTGACAAGGGGTGTTCCCACCCCTCGGAGAATCTAAACTTCAGCAGCAGGACCACAGGCTTATATACCCCAAAAACAATTAATCATGCGCCTACTCCTTCTAATATTTGTCAGTCAAAATCAAATTGAACATTACATTCTACAATTTAGAAGATTAATTATTATGGAACCAGGATGTTATGATTTCCTGGTTTATCTTGTAGATACAAAGACTTATTAAAACTTCTCGAGCAAGGCAGGTTGTGACCAATTCGTCAATTTCAGAGTGTTGCATTTGACAACTGCTTTGACAACAGTGGAATTCCATTTCAAAGTGTATCTTCAGATAAGTCCCCATGGCTGAGTTTAATTACATCTGCTAGTTCTGAAAGTAAGGTGACCTGTGTGTGGACCCAGTGTCGTCAGTTCCACATAAGCAAAAAGCATCTGGGTACATGGTTTTAATCCTCCATTACACCCAGATACCAATTTTCATCAATGCAATGTTGCTATAGAAATCTGCCTTTTAAGTCATTCCTCCTGCAATTTCACAGCTGAGCTCGCAAGACCAGGTCTCTCAGGAGGTCCCGTCTGATGCCCAACTGCAGCAAGTTATGGCCCAATTAATCTGAAACTGAAGAACCCAAGGTTTTCTGGAGGAACTCAAATTGGTAGACTGCATCCATGAGAAGAATGGTCGATCCATGTTTTGCATTGAAACCCTTTATCAGGAGCAGGATAAGAAGGTGAAATTACACCAAAAAGAGGGAAGGCAGAAGAACAGGTTGAGGAGAAACCACAAGGAAAGAGTGGAAAAAGTAAGAAAAAATATAAATACAGCAGAAGGTAAAGAAAAGATAGAAACTAAGGAATCAAGGACGACACAGTTCGTGCAACACTGTTAAATCATCAGCGATTAAGACCGAGGTTCAAATCCCACGCTGTCTGAAAGAGTTTGTACATTCTTCCCATGTCTGTGAGGGGTTTCCCCAGGGTTCCCCCTACCATTTAAAATGTATTGGGGGCGGTTTGTGGGTTAATTGTGTGTAAATTGGGCAACATGGATTCGTGGGCTGAAATGGCCTGTTACTGTGTTGCATGCCTAAATTTTTTTTTAATTTTAAAAACTTGAATTTAAAAACATTTAGGTGGGGGTTTCCTATAATTCAAAAAAAATGTTCATGCAGTTAGGTTTAAGGCTCTTTAGGAGGAATGTGATGTTTTGTTCCTCATATTTGGCCCCACTTTGGCTTGAGGCTGAGACTAGACATGTCATTGTGGGAATGGTTGAGAGGATTCAGTTGGTTGGCTCCAGGAAACTCAAGGTCAGACGTAAACAGAACATGGGTGTTCGGGGAAGTGGTCATCCAATCTTGGCCAAGCACCCGCATTCTGCAAAATTTGAGAGGTGTCTAAACAGATGCTTAAATAGAGAAGACACTCGGATTCAGTTGTAATGGGGGCAACTGAGATTAGATGAGTAAAAAGATTGGCATTGATGCGGTGGACCTCGGTGCTCATTTCTGTGCAATACATTTTGAAAATTGATTTTAAAATGTGCATGATTCTTCATCACCAGATTTTCTCTCATTTTTGGTGACTTCTTTCTTGGGTTTCTGACAAAATGCTTATTCACCACCCCACCTTCCCTCTGCTGTTTCGATGGCCCAGAATTACTTTCTCGGTCACTCCACACCCTCAGCAGATCCACAGGTGGAATCGTTTTATTCTGGCTCAAACGATTCTGGCCTTAGTGCTGGCAGGATTTTCAGTGGGTTCATTTTTGGACCTCCTGCTCGTTGAAGATGCTCAACTTTCAAAACATCTGTGAGAACTTTTGAGATTCTGCACATTTGCCAACCATGAAAAGTGCATTAGTCAATGCAACACTTTTTGATCTTCAGTATCAACAGAACATTAAGGGTGGTGTAGATATTGAAAAAGAAATATTAATAGCTTCACAAAATAAGTTAAAGCACAATGCTGGAGAAGGTAGTCGGTCAAACAGTGTCCTTTATGTAGCAAAGGTAAAAATGCATAACACATGTTTCGTGTTTGAGCCCTTCATCAATGCAGGCGTCCAAACGAAAAGGTAGGGGGAGGAGGGTGGCAAATGCAGGAGATGAAAGGTGGAGAGAGGAAGGAGGGGATAGAAGCAATGAGGGGGAAGAGGGAGGGGTGGGTGGAGGGGGAAAGAAAAGGGAGAACTGGAAAGTGGGAGGTGAGAGAAAAGGCTAACAAGTTTAGCAGAAAGCAGAGAAGTCTATGTTAATGCCATCTGGCTGGAGGGTGCCCAGACAGAAAATAAGTTGTTCCTCCAATCTGCGGGTAGCCAGGGTGGGATAGTACATAAGGCAATGGACAGTCATGAGTGTGACTCAGAATTGAAATGGTTGGCCCATGGGACGTCGCTGTTGTTGCGAACAGAGCAGAGGTGCTGAGCAAAGCGATTGCCCAATCTGCAACCGATCTCTCTGATGGAGAGAACGCCACAAAGGGAGCACCGGATGCAGTAAATAAGTCCTGTGAATGTTCATGTGAAGTGCTGGTTCGCTTGAAAGGGCTGTTTGGGGCCCCGGACCTGCGGCCTTGGTGGGGGGCATGATAGGTGGGGAGGGATGTGTAAAATCAGATCATCCAAAACTCATCAGTGATATAAAAGATGAAGCAAAAAATGAAATAATTTAAAGACATAAATTGCATTAAATTTTACGATACAGTTGAAAAATTGGGAGAATCTTGAGTTTTAGTTTTTAACATGTTGGTCGCCAGATGAGCAGTTTTAATTAAAGGAAAAGATTAACTCTCATTGACTTGTGCACAGTGGCTACAGGATGTCATGTCATATCTAAGCTTCAAGAAAATTAGGTACAATAAAGGTAAAAATTTTCAATTTGACAAGGTATGGGGCCCATTTATAGAATACTATCATAACTGGCGGCTCTCGTGCTGGTCTGTCTTGTTTTCTGGAGATCGTGATCCACATTGTATTTCTCTTGCAGCCTTGATTAGAGGGCAGGGTTAGATTAATTTTAGGGTTTTTTCTTTTTAAATAAGTGAATTTCTGTGGTTTAATTATGATTATCCTGGATGATACCCCTTTTTTCAGATTTTATTAAGCTATAATGAGATTTGTTACAATAACGTTTAATTTACACATATAATTTTAATAGGCAATCACAAGCGATGGAATTTAAAATTTGACACATTGTGCATTTACTTTAATTTCATGTAATTTTGTCTTGCTTTATTAATATCTGATATATGGATTGTTACATTAAACTCAATAAACATATTTTAAAGAGAAATGCTTGGAGAATCTGCAATAAGATACTGCTTTGTGATTGGTGCCCATGAATGAACCAACAGATCCAGCATTCTGAATATCTCTGTATTTTGGGCCTGTCACGTGGCACTACATGTGTATGCAGAACTGGTTTCCATTTAAACTCATGAGCTTCAGGGGTTTGAAGTTCTGGTCCAAATCATTAACTTTCAGTGCAGCCTATGCTTTGAAGTTTAATTTTGAAGCATTCTCATAAGCATGTTGAGCGAGCATTTCTGTTTGTGTGCAGTCAGCTCAGAAAATAGGGCTAATTTTCTCAGTGATTTTTTTTTTTGTTTTGCTTCAGTGTTTTCCTGTGTTTCTTCACTAATAAACTAGGAGACAATGTCATTGAATTTTGTTTTAGAATATTGTTTTTTTTGTAATGAACTGTTCATCTGGATATGGTGCAATTTTATTCATGCATTTGCAAATGGGCTTACAGAGCATTTTTTTTAATTAAAACCCAGCATCTCAAAAGTAACTTAAATTTTAACCTAACCCAAATCTTAAAAGGCATTGAACTTGTCACTCTGTTTCTTTGAGAATTGAAGTGTTTGTGCTTTTAGAAGTTTTGTTTTCCTCCATTAGAAGTTGTGACATAGTTTTAATTTCAGGTGGGCTCTTGAATATAGACAAATGAGTATGACTGACAAAACATTGCAGGGTTTACTTCAACATTTAAGATTGAATATTTTTCTATGGTCATGTAATCACACAAAACATGTAATATTACACAAAATTGCCTTCTGCCTGCCATAAAACGTCACCATTAGTGTCACCTGGTGCCCCTTACAGTATGAGAGGAGAAGCAAAGGAGAGTCACTGAGTGTCCGCGGATTCTCAGCTGCACAGACTCCAGTTCAATTTATCCCCATCCTGACTCCAGATCCAAATTTCTAAGGAAGCCTTCAGCATCTTGAGACGTTTGGGTGCCTTTCTTGACCACAGTCACCTCTCGATCTGAGTTCCAATACCTGGTTCCCATGAGCTGTCTCTTACAGACGGCAGCCCAGGCGGGTTCCCCGATTGCAAGTTGCCCACAGCCTGTGTTGGCCCTCAGCTGCTGAGCCCCTCGCTGGGCTTGGTGCCGTGGTCACTGTCCTGTAGGATTGTACCCTGTGCTTCTCCTTCTCAATGATGGTAGGGAGGTGTTTCTCCACATTTTTGGTGCCCTTTGCCAGCCCATGACTCCCTGGACACTGCAATCCGTCATGACCACTGCCATCTTGGGCCCAGACTCCATAGTTGCAAGATTTTAAAGTAAAACGCCATCAGCTCCTTTAACAGACTGTTTGAAGCCTGTACAGAGCTGTCAACGTTAGCACCAGACTCAACCTTCTGGTGTAGTGCTGTCTCTGCTCCCCAGTCTCCCAGCTCTGCACCAGAGGCAGCGCCGCCATGTTTTTCAATGACATTTATCTGGATTTGAGATGAGTTTCATGTTCAGACCTGAAAGCCAGCTCAACAGTTTTTAAACAGGTCGAAAAGTTGGTTGGAACTTGGTTTAAAATGGATATTCTTGCCTTTTGTGTTTGGCTGCCTTCAGGGGAATTGTACTGATGAAAATCAGAGTATTGGTTTGAATAATTGCTATTTGTCAGATGTTCTGGTTAATGTAATTTATGATGGCCATGTCAGTTCAGGAAAGTTATAACATTAGTGAAAGAGAGCAAGAGTACAAATTATGTAAGCTTTGGCTGATGTATTGTACAACTTCTAAAGTGAATATAAACACAAAAATCATTTGACCGTGTCATTTCGGCAAATGACAATTGAGAAATATCCTTGACTTGCTGTTTCATTAAAAGCTATGACTTACGATGCTAGATTATTTATTATTTAAATCTTTCCATAAATGATTCGCTGATGAGCTGAAGACAATTTATGACCACACCTCAGAGAAAGAGGAGCTAATTCTAAAACTAAATGCTGGAAAAACTCAGCAGGTGAACCAGCATCTCTGGGGGCTTTTTCCTTTACAGATACTGCTGGCCCATGGAAATCTTCCAGCATTCTGTATTTTGGTTTCAGAGTCCAGCACCTGCAGTCTGTTTTGTCTCTAGAAGATCCTTATCTGTGGCAGCAGAAGAATTATGTGGTTTTTGTTTGTTTTTCATATTTGTTGTATGTTTCAAGATTGACTTAATCTTGTGCATACAATTGGTCCCTTTTGTGTCCACATATAGAACCAAGAGTTGGTATACTGGACAATGTCCTTCCATGAAATAAAGCCAGGTGAAATGTGTTATGGGTAATATTAGATATTATGTTATATATAAATATGTCTTTAAAAGAGATTGTGGGGGTTTAGTGTAGGTCACTTCACAAATAGAGTAACGCATCATATCTCATTTAAAATGCAAGAGCTTTGCTGAAGCTGAACCTTCAGGCACTAGTGGCTTTGCAAAAGACAATGAAACTGCTTTGGAAAGAATTTCAAAAGCAGGTGCAAATAGCGAAGTCTGGGCTCATGGATTGGGTTTGGAGCCTTGGAAGGGGTTCTGGTTTTTACAAGCAGAAAGAGGGAAAAAGAACAAATGGGATTATTCTGAGAAAGAAAATTCAGTTCTGCAGTCACTTTTGGAGGCTGCAACATGACCAGCTGGCAGACTTTTGAAAACCCCATTTTGAAGATGGGTTCTGAGTTCAGCCTGTTCAAAACCCTTGTAGTCCTTTCAAGAAGAAATGTCTGGCTAGAGTGTTTCACCTGAAATAAAGGAATCAAGAGGAACACTGTGGTAACATAGAAGAGGTTATCAGTTGGAAAACCCATGATGGGGAAAGTTTCTTTGGCAAGACACTGAAGTGGCTGGTTGGAGGAAATCAGTTTGTATGTGTTCAACGAGCATTGAATCTCTCTCTGAAATCAACAAAAACCTTCCTGAGCAGAAACCCTTTAATTTTGAACACCAGAGCCTGGTGAAAATTCATAAATGTTAAATTCAGTGCCAAGTTTAAGAATTGCTTGATACCGGTGAACTTGGAGGAGTGAGAAGTGAGATTGGACTGTGAATCAAAGAACATTTCTGAACTTACACACACATTATATACACGTGGACTTAGAATAAGAAGGGGGGGTTAAGTTCATGGTAATAATTTAAAGTTTGATCCTGTTTTCCTATTTAAAGATAATTAAAAGCAACTTGTGTTTAAATAACCATTTTTCTTGCTGAATTTCTATTGCTGCTGGGTGTTGGGGTCCTCTGGGCTTGTAACAAATGTCTAATCATTTTGTGTGGCTTGTGGTGAAAGTTTTTGTCAATCTGCCTTTCATTATAATATTGATTTTTTGTTTCATTAATACTATTACAAGATCAAACCAGCAACCACAAAGAAGGCATATCACACAGGGGTAAAGATGAACAATTACTTTATTAACAAAAAATTCACCTTCAAACTTTAATTCAAAATCCCCCCCCCCCTTTTATATCAATGCCCACTGGTTACTATGCAAATTTCTATATCAGTGTAAAACTAATAAATTCCCCAGCCTAAATATAACGTATGCAATTAAAGTCTAAGTTATATTTCCAACCAGCCCACAGAAAAAACTTAGACACAAAATACACAAGACTCACAAAACTTTGATCTCAACAAGATCATAAACAAAATTCAGTTTATTTAGTAAACTGAAGGCAAAAGATCTTTGATAGAGAGAGAGAGAGAGAGAGAGAGAGAGAGAGAGAGAGAGAGAGAGAAAACACAAAATTCAAAGTTGTCTTGTATTGCTTGTAGTGAGAGGAACCACTGGCTTGGTCCTGATCCTTCTGGCTGCCTTCGGAATGTTCATCCCTTTTGAAGTGCCCAACATTCTAAACTGTCCTTCAGACCATGACTCATGCTCTGGGCCTCCTTCCACTCCACAGCACCACCCAGTGGTAGTTTATCATCCAAGTCCAGAAATTTTTTAATCATTTTTCTGCACATGCCCAGTCAGTCTCCCACTCTCTCAGCTGTCCACCTTCACCTTGGGCTCTCTAAGGCAAACTGTCATTTTTTTTTAACATAAAACCACACAACACATAGGCCAATACACAATACAGAACTCTGTAACAATACAATTTGATAGTTTAATCACCATCGTTTGCACAAGATCTTGACCCGAAAGCAGATTTGAGGTACATTTAAAACATTGCATTAAAATTAAGAGATATTTATCTTTGAGCAATGAGCTTTGAGAGCTGATTATTGTTATCAGTATCAATTCAATAGATAATTTAATGAAGCACTTCATTACATTAAAATTGTTTCAAGTGTCTCGTGTGGATTGAATCAGCTTGAACATTGTTGTAATGAAAGGAAATGTAGTGGGATATAGCAGAGAGCACAATCTTATTCACACAAACAGAAATAAATGACCTGTTATTTGCAGTAAGGAATAAGATTGAGATGATGAGGTTTTACATTTTGTTGGAGGAAAGTTGAACTGTAATTTTTGGAGTTGTTACATATGCTATTAAACATAGTTTCCTTTGTCTAACTAATTAAAAACCCCAAAAATGCTGGAGGAACTCAGCAGGTCTCGCAGCATCCATAGGAGGTAAATAAATTCCTTTGTTTAATTGCACGGAAAGTTGCCTTTGGGGATTGTCTGCATCTCTACAGGGAATCCTGCTCGCAAATTTCTCTGTGTTATCATCAGAAATCAATAACTTGGTGAGAATTTCACGTATTTACAAGTTCTTCTCACTGCATAAATAGTCTGAAAACATTAGAAGTTTTTCCTGAATCGGCATGTTTGCGACATTAATTGAGTGTTAAGTATTAACTGCAGCTAAATAAGCCTTTCTTGTCCTCTAAGGGTTCGTTTTATGGGAATTGCCATTCCTATTGACAATTTCTAAACTCTTTCACTTTGGTTCTATTCTTTTTTTAAAAAATGAGTTTCAAAATTAACTCACGTGTTCATGTCCCAATTTTTATAATTAAAAACATTCCAGCACAAAGTGTTCAATAAGTTTTGAATGTCACTTCTCACTGCCAACAGTCAATTGACTGGCTCCAGCCAGAGAACAGGAGTGCTTCAAGTTTGACAGTCAGGTTTAAATATTATAACTTGATCCTGAAGGGGCTAGATGCTTCAAATTCGATGTTCAAGAATAAAAGATGTGTTTAGAAGAGGGAGGAGAATGGCCAGAGCTGAGACCATTTTTCTGGCTGAAAAATAAAGTTTTTTAAAAAATGGTAAAATTCATGCACTTTTGTACATCTGCTTCCTGAAAATCATCTTGCACCATTTTGGCATCAAATAACTTTCAGGCAAATGTTAGGCATAATCTTTTTTGCAGACACTAATTAAGGTATGTTGCCCGATTTCGGTCTTCCTGAGAAGACCAAGCACCGGGCATGATATTTTCCATTTGTGTTTTAGGTCCTGCAACTGACGGGTAAAAGTTGCTTGAACAAGAAATTCTGCAGATGCTTAGGATGAGTGTCATACACAAACGTGCTGGGGAAACACTAGCAGATCACACAGGAGGAAAAATGTAACCATCATTTTAGGCCTGATCTGTTCCTGATTTTTGCTTTGGGAATGATGAACCCCTCTTCAGAAATCATCTTCACTTCCTGTAGACATAATCCTATCCACTGATGTATTAACCCACTTAAAATCATTGCTGAAAAAGCACTGTGTGGCTAGCACAGTGAAACTGTGAAATTGTCTTCCTCATTGGGACAGATTTTTTCTTCTTTGATGTCTTTATTTATCAATGTTTAATGAGCTAAATTAAATTTCTGTGCTTCGATTTGATTAGGGCCAATGTTCCAAACTGGGAACAGATTGAAGTCTGGAAGTAAAGATCACCGAGAGAAATTAAAATAAATAAATCCTGCTCAAGCGTACAGAATCAGGCAACAGGCCGAGAACTGGTTGAGAAAGTAAGATCCTAGGTGAGACAAGAAAAATCTTCACGTCCAGTAAAAGAAAGCAATATTCAGCTAAAATTCCAACGAGTCCAACTCACAGTTCCTCTTCCCTTCCCACGGTGATACGAAATTGGCTTGAATGTAAAATATTAACTGTCAAATATTAACCAGAAAAGTGGCAAGAAAAAAAAACGTGAGCTCATAGTTGCAGGAAAAGCTGTTTTGTAATTTGTGCATTTGTTTGTTGTGATTTTTTGAAGGTTATTTTATTGTGAGCGTGAATAATTCCCAAAGATAGCCAAATAGTGTGTCTTGCTGATGTGATGCCTTGTCAGAAATAAATGCCTTTGATTCACTGTATTTGGCTTCAGAATGACTCCCTTGATCTTTAAATAATTGACTAATGAGAGTTTTTCCATGTCTGTTTGTGTCACGTTGGACAATAATAACAGAGATCTTTGCAGGAGTCTGAAAGGCTGCATCTCCTCTTGGGTACATGTGGAATTTGTTGCATGGTTTCTTGATGTTAGAAGGCCTGGTGACCTTTGGTGAATCTTCCCATTGGATATTCTTGTTTAAGATGGGTATGGTCATTGAATTTGATGGTCAAGGGAGTAATTTTCATTTATTTCCCTTCTGGCAATTTAGAATTAAAATAATATATATTTAATATTTTTCATCATTTTTCTCATTACCATTCTTCCACTGGCTGACTGCACCAGTTTTGTTGCTACAATGGAATTTCACAAGACAAAGCACTGGGGTATTTCATCACTCCATGCCCGCGATTCAAGTTTGAGACCGACAATGGGTCAACTGCAGTCTGCAGCACTCTCCACCTAATCTTTCCAATGACTGTGCTTTACATTTGGTTGGAGACAGAGATCCAAGATCATAATGGCAGGCAGCTTGGCTTTTTTTTAAAAAAGCATTGGGTTTTGTGCCCAATTTTTGCACAAGATCATGCTGACTTGATTGACTGCACCTGGTTACTTTTTGAAAGAACTCTGGAACACAAAATCAACATCAACACTGCAGCGGCCCGATTAGCTTAGCGGTTCACGCAATGCTGTTACGGCGCCAGCGATCATCAGGACAGGGAATAGAATCATGCACTATTTGTAAGGAATTTGTATGTTCCCCTTGTGTCTGTGTGGGTTTTGCCCAGGGGCTCTGGTTTCCTCTCACCATCCAAAACGTAACAGGGGTTGTAGGACAATTGGGTGCTATGGGCTTTTGGGCCAAAAGGGCCTGTCATTGTTCTAAATTTAAAAATTTCAATTTCAATTTAAAATTTAAAAAATATATATTTTCAATTTAATAACTGTTAAAAGACCCAACTTGACTTTTAATAATCTTGCATTGAAGTGTAACCATGGCTTGTGATGCTTCTATCTCTCCATACATCCGCAACTAAATTGGCTGATTGTAAGGTGGAACTGAACACAACTCAAACTTGTGCTGCAGAAGTGATAACTAATACTGCTTTTATTACTTTTTTAAATTGGATTGCAAGCACAAACCATTGGGCAGTCTGTCAGGAGTTGTTGCTGGTGGCGATGTCGAGACCTTTTTGCTCTCTGTCAAGAAATTGAAGTTGTTTGTTTTAATGTACTTTCTTTCTGAATATAATTAAGGTGTTTTATTGAAACAATTGGACTTGGCATAAATTGCACAATGTTTTTGATCTTTGATCTAATTGAATGTAAAACGAGTAACAAGTTGAGATTTCCTTTCTTCACGTTAAACATTGGTTACTGATCTCTCAGGATTCAGCTTTGCAAAATAATGCCATGAAAATCAGGTGGCCAAGCAACTTCAGTTGAAACTTTGTGAATCTTTCTGATTGGTGTATTCCACCATTCAGGGAGAAATAAGTCCAGGGCTTATACTGGTGATCCCAGAACTTGTTAAGTGACAGATGCCACCACATCCATCACTTTAATTGGCTGGACTCTGAAGTGAGGAGATCACCTTTTCCATTCTACATCTCGTTGGACTTGGTGTAGGACTGCAGACCCTATTCATGTCACTGGAGACCCTTGGACTGAGGAATGAACTATTTTTCTTTAATGTTCTAACCTGTTTCTAAGTATTTTCATGAAACTTAAGATTTTATTGAGTTACATTTTTAAAAATTACATTAATTTCAGTTTTTAAAATGGCTCAATTTATTAATACTGTGGATAAATATGACAAAGTTTATTTTACAGGCTTTGACAGCATTCACCTGAAACCTTGCCATCAGTCAAAGCATGTCCAGGATGGGGAGGGGTGATGGTGGTCTCAGCCCCAGTTGCTGTCTGGGGGATCATGCAGAAGGTGCAAAGAGTCAGTGAGATGGGCACTCTGCATCCAGTCCTGGTAACTGCAGGAGAATGGCAGCCACGGCCAGTTACTCAGGGCAGTGAGCTCGCTGCGGAAAATAAAGGTGATTGTATTCAGCTGCCATCCAAGAACTCTTCTGTGAGCTTGCTTTCTTTGTCAGCATGATAACAACATAGATATTGGATAATGGGTGCCCCTTTGAATTTCTGAAGGAGAGTAGCAGGCATTGGTTGAGGAGAAGACCTCCCGTTACTGGATGCATGTGGGCAAATTTTCATTGGGGTAAGCATTTAGCATGGTAGTTTTGCTGACTGCAAATTCCAAGTCATGGTTCTCTCACAAAATCTGCAGCAAACCACAGAAGTATACCATTTTGTCCACCTTGGTCTTTTTTATTTCATGTCCCTCTTACATTGGTCCCTGAGATTGTCCAGATGATCACATAATCTCAGGCTTGGCTGAGAAGATAACTTCCATAAAGGACTGTAAGGTTAGTGATTGCAGTCGCAGTTTAGGAGAGGTTTGTTTAAAGAATTTTTGCTTGATGAGAGCATCTTTATTTTGGAGCAAAATCAACCATGTGTCATGTGCTTTTATCTTCAAGGATCCTGATAATTATTTGCACATCAGTCCTTTCAGAATCCTTTCTTATTTTGTAACCAAATTGAAGGTTGCATATGGAAAAGTGGTACTCTGTCAGGAAGGATGCACTTATTTTGTTCTTTGAAAAGGAAGTTGGTCAACTGGGTATTATTCTGCCTCAGTGGGCCTTTGGGAATCTGGCTGAGCTGGGTGGTGTCATGGTACTTTAAATAGATCATTTATGACTGTGGCATGTGGATTGCCTCCGCACATGGGTGGTGGATGATGCATAACCCTGCGCTGTGTTATTACGTGGAGCAGTTTGTTTTCAAAGCAGGTAAAACAAATTACCCAGCTGTCATTGAATGGGCTGGTATTGTTTGCCTCTGCTTTTTGAGTGCATTAATATTTCTGAATTTTTATGCCTGTATATTGAGATGCATTTGTAATCCTCAGTGCAGATAGAAGGAAAATTAATGAGTCCTGTCTGAGGACTGACTGAATTTCAACTACAGTATGTCAGCAGCAGGCAAGCTGACTGCATACTGTGAACTAGCTTCACTGTATAAAAAATCACAAACTGACTGTTGAACAGCTTTCATTTGTCTCTTCAGTTTCAATTCTATGGCTTGTTTCCCCCCTCACCCCTCCCCCCAATGTCAACATATGTTAGTGTGCTCATTTTACAGAATTTATTCCATTAGAGAAAAAGCATTTTTTAAACAAATCATTCATTTCATGCAAAAAGGTATTTTTGAATGCTCCATCAAGTGAAATATAAAATAGCAAGCATGAATAAGTATCATCCTTCACTTAAATATGAATCACTGACCTGATATTGCACTCGTAAAGTGATGCTCTCACTGAATGCAAGTGTGCACACTGCACGTCTTTCATGCGGCAAGTTAATGTGACGTTGAATGAACCACCTGAAAAGATAATCAAAGGAGATACAATCATAACTTTCAAACAGGAATGTTGAAAAGGAAGCCACTGTGGGGTGATGTGGAAGAGCATTGTGGTAGGACGAAGGAGTTGACTCTGTTGCAAGATAGCACCAGATAAATGGCCTCTTGTGCAATCTGATTTTATGATCCTTTGGAAATAACTGTCTGGAACCTTGCACAACAAAAGAATTGGATTAATACCAATTCAAAATACATCATGGACTCCTTTGCACTTGTGCACCACTTCAAAACATCACACTTGACAGCAGAATGGTCACAGAACTATTGAATATCAGATATATTGTATTTATCATTGGATGGTATCTAGGAGAAAAACTGATGTTGAAACAATTTCTACCAAGCATTTTGTCTTTACTTCTGAAGGTGGATAGTAATTTTCTCACCCACCAGCTTGTTTGAACTGCAGGAATAAAGTTGATTTGCACTTCATCTTTCCAGGTTTCTGCGACAGTAATAACGTGTCCCAGTAAAAAAAATAGAGGTCTTGAACATTTCATCATCTGCTCTTAAACATGATGGTATTTATTATTTGCAGTTGACATTCAAAGACTTGAGGAACCTCTTTTTCAAGATGGCTTGCGATTTAAGAAATATTTACATCTGAAAATGGAATGGATTATTTTTTGAACCTGTTCATTGTATTTTGCAAATATTGTAGATTTTTATCATTTTTTTTCATATAGGTACTTGAGATAGGATTCTCAGTTATTAAAAATTCTTCTTTGCAGTGTGATAGGATGCCTTTCCAAACACTGCATCACTGTGAATGGATGGTTAGTCATTGAATTGCCATCATTATAAGGCAATTATAATATTTCTAACTGCTTGGGACTGAATAACACTGCTGAATATCTAGAATTACATATTCTTTAATAAATATATATATAGTGCTTTCCATAATGTTTGGGACAAACATTTTTCCTTTATTTGCTCCAGTGCTCCACAGTTTTAAATTTGTAATCAAACAATACATATGTCATTAAAGTGCACGTTCCAGAAGTTATTTGTATGCATTTTGGTTTGATCATGTAGAAATTACAGCACTTTTTATACATAGACCCTCATTTCAGGGCAGCATGACGTTTGGGACATTTGATTTCACAGTTTGTTGTGAGTACTTGGGTCTGTTTAATGGCTTCATTGGTGCAGGTATAAGAGAGCAAGGCTTGATTCAAAGCTTTTGATCACCTTTGGAAACTGTAGTTGCTATTTTACAACACGAGGACCTGAGTTGCACCAATGAAAGTCAAAGAACCCATTATGAGGCTGAAAAATAAGAATAAAACAGTAAGGGATATGGCCCAATCCTTAGGTTTACCAAAATCACCAGTTTGGAACATCATTAAGAAAGAACAGTGTAGTGGCGAGATCAGTAATCACAGAGGGACTGGAATTCCAAGGAAGACCCCAATGCTGATGACAGAAGAATTCTCTTCATAATGAAGAAAAATCCCCAAACATCTGTCTGACAGATCAGAAACCCGCTTCAGGAGGCAGGTGTGGATGTGCCAATGAATTCTGTCCACAGAAGACTTCACGATCAGAAATATGGAGGCTGCACTGCAAAGGTGGTATACTTTGGATCTTGGGCAGTTCCTTTACGCCTCCGCACTTTGCCCTTGCCATCACTCTGATATATGTTCATCTCAGTGTCCACTAGATGTTTTTCCAGAATTCTGAAGGCTCTTTTAAATTCTTCTTGAGAACTGTAATCTGGCCATGTTACTGTGGCTTGATATCTTGCTGTGTCGCCTCTGTATTTCTGTTCATGAAGTCTTCAGCAGACAATATTCATTGACACATCCACACCTGCCTCCTGAAGAGGGTTTCTGATCTGTTGGACATAACTTTAGGAATTTTTCTTTTATTTTCAATTTTTTTAAAATTTATTTTTATAATAAATTCAATAAAATGAAGCAACGAGAATGAAACTAAAAATACAATATCACAGATGTGTGTGTGTATATAAGATAAAACTTTAAACAGTGTAAACTTGGTCTCCCCTCAGCTGCATTGGATGAAAACAGAAAAGACATCACACACACACACACACACACACACACACACACACACACACACACACACACACACACACACACACACACACACACACACACACACACACACACACACACACACACACGTCCGTATACGTACGTGTCCAAAGTCAGTTAATTATGAATCAGATCATGGTGATACCATGTAAGTTAACTTTAAATGAATCTTTCATAGCAGTTTCATCTCAGTGGATGATGGAAACCTGCGGCTCCTCCTTTTGGTCCACTGTTTGCATGCACTTAATCATCGTATAAGAGCAGGAGAAACTTCGGGCATCAACTGCTGTAACCATTAATGCTCCTTGTTCAGACAGCAGGATTTCCATTCTTAAAGGCAACAACCTTTCCATCTTCTGAGCTGGAAGTCTGCTGTCACAAGGTTTCCAACCTAACAATCAGGCTGTGGACTGATGAAATTAATTAAACAACTCCGTCTCTGATACCACTCACATATCAAATAACTGTGTCCTTCCTTTCTTCTACCCCTCTGGACATTGAGATTTACCTGTCTGATTAACCCACAATAAAGTTTGTTGACTTAATCTGATAGAATTGGTTTTTAAAATTGCAACTGCAAATTTGAAGGAGGAATGTATTTGTTACAGACATGAACTTTATTTTGAATCATGGAATCATCACAGATTTGTTTTGAATTGGTGTACTGGTTCACCCAGTGTGAACGGGATGGGGGGGGAGCATGCAGGATGTTACTGCTGGAGGATAGGCGCCCCTTTGCTCTGCGATGCCGTGTGGTGAATGTGGAAGGGCACAGAGAACTGGTTAACAGTATGAACGGCTCTACCAGTATTTTAAAATGGTTCAGTGAACCACCAATTTAGCAGCTCATCAAGGTGAAAAGGGCTTATAATATATTTAACGTAACCATCTTCTGCTACGTAGATTCCTTTTCATACATCAAAACATTCTTTTTGTCATTTATATTTTGCAATATTCCAATGGATTGACAGTCTGAATGATATCTTGTGGTGGAATTTTTGGAGCATTCAGTTCTCAGTGCTCTTGCAGTCCATCCCAGCAAATACCATCATACCTGGTGGTGATCATGTTTGCACTCGTAAACTGAACATTTTGGAAATTTCTGATTAAAACTGCAGCTGAACATAGCTGCACACACCAGAATGCTGAAGGAACTCAGCAGTGCGCAAACTATCTTTAGGAGCAAAAGGGCAACCAACAATCCAGGCCTGGGTCCTCCGTCATACCTGACATTTCTCAATACGTTTCTGCATTGCACTCTACCCCCAACTCTCCAGACTTTCTTGTTCAGCTGAATACAGCTGATTTTTTTTTGTATTTGTTGGAATCTACAAGTCAGTACTAGGTTTGACATACAATGCATTTTTAAAATAAATTTAATGCAAAAGTAGATGTTGGTAGAATTAAAATTTTTGAGTTTCAGGGCTTCTTGTAGTGAGTGGAAACATTTGCCGAACTTGCCTTGTTGGAGTGCTTCAAACTGAAGACTTCACCATTGGAGGAAATACTTGAGTGTTCTCATCATCGAAAATCAGGGCTAAACTGCAAACTCCAAGCCACAAATGGTGAAATTATGACTGGAGTGAACAGAATGCACTTTTGTGGTTTGGGACTGCAAGACTTTGAACCACAACATTCCCAGCCCTAATCCCATGCACTCAATTTGAACAGGGAGATGAGGGAGTGATTTCATTGCTGGTCTCCCTGATAGTGGCTCAGATCAAGGTGAAGTCTATGTCACTCCCATAAGTGGAGCTTTGTATTGTTGGCTCATTTATCACAAACGCATAGCCTAACTTTGCTTTGCGACCATAAAATGTGAATTGATGTCAAGGGTGAACACCTGGAAAGCTCCATATTCAACCTGACCACAAGCATAGAAGCTGGGAATTCAATTCCACATTGTCCACACATCTGGAAAGCTGATAACATTTCAGACTTCAAATCAATGACAAAAGTATCTTAATTTCTGGGCCACAATATTTAACTTTGAGACATTCCTCAGTTTGTTTTAGTTGGTCCAAAAGCCAATACTAATTGTTCTCAAAATATGAGGAACCTTGGTTTTCGAGATATTGAAGAAGAGGATCTAAGAAGGTGGTGCAGAGCAGGTATCAGCAACAAGGTCAAAATTAGGTTGTTGAGGTATATAATCAATGTAAGAAAGCACTGAAGAAGGAACTCAGGAGGGCTAAAAGATGGCATGAAGTTGCTTTGGCAAACAAGGTTAAAGAAGATCCCAAGAGCTTTTACAGATATATTAAGAGCTAAAAAATAGCAAGGGACAAAATTGGTCTTTTTTGAAAATATCTACAGATGGTGTCAAAAGAGATGGAGGGTATGGTAAATGAATTATTTATTCAGAAGATGGGCATAGTCTAACAAAGTTAACCAAAGCAGCATTGAGGGCATGGACCTGATACAAATTACATAAAAGGACATGCTTGCTGCCTTGAGGTAAATAAAGGTGAATACATTTCCTGGACTGACATGATATTCCCTGACACTTTGAGGAAGGCAAGTACGGAAATTGCAGACATTTTGAAAACTATCTTAGCTATAGGTGAAGTTTTGGGAGATTGGAGGAAAGTTAACATTGTTCCCTTGTTTAAGAAAGACTCGAAGAATAAGATAGAAAGTTATAGGTCAGTGAGCTGGACATCATTTGTGGGGAAGTTATTGGAAGGTACCTTAAGAGACTGATATATCAGCACTTCGATAGACAGGGTCTGCTGAATGGGGAAGGTCAGCAAGGGTTTTTTAAAAGAAGGTCATGTCTACCCAATCCTCTAGAAATTTGAGTTAATGAAGGAAGTGGATGCTGCCTGCATGAACTTGATTAAGGCTTTTGACAAGGTCCCTCATGGGAGGTTGGTTAAGAAGGTTCAGTCGCTCAGTGTTCGGGATGAGGGAGTAAATTAGATTAGGTGTTGACTTTGCAAGAGAACCCAGAGAGAGAGGTGGTGAAGGATTGCCCCTCTGATTGGAGGCCTTTGACTTGTGTGCTTCAGGGACCTACGCTGAGCCCATTATTGTCATTCAAATTGTTGATATTGATGCCAAGCAATGCAAATTGGATCATTAAATTGGCAGATGACGCAAAGATTGAGTGTTTAGTGAACAGTGTAGAATGTTTTCAAAGCTTGCAATTGGGATCTGGACCAGCTGCAAAAATGGCAAATAGAATTTAATCCAGGTAAATGTGAGTTATTGCATTTTGGAAAGACAAACTCTGAACAATAGAGAACTAAGGAGTCTGGTAGATCAGAGGGATCTGGGAATATAGATGAATTTCTTGAAAGTGGCATTGCAGGGAATTTGTCACATTGGCCTTCAAAAATCAAAGCATTGAGTATAGGAATTGCAATGCGATGGTGAAATTGTATAAGACATTGGAGAAGCCAAATATGGAGTATTGTGTATTTTGCACCAAAACTTAACATTGTTTCTGCTGTCTTCTTTCCTCTCTCTCTCTCAGTATGGTCCATTATCCCCCCTGAAGCCTCCAGAGATCTTCCTCCCTGCCCATAGTCCTTTGTGGCTCAATATTATGAGCAAACTTTGGAAGCTTCCATTTGATTCCCTCCAGCAAAAGTGGAATCTGTATCTGTGCCAATTCTCTGCTGCAGACCCAGTGATAAATCACTTCAAATGTATCTGCTTGCTTGCTGCACACTTGGGTATTTATTGCAGATCTGCTATTTAAATATAGTTTACTTTGGATGGATTCAAGTATACTTTTTACAGTGTCCTTTAACATGATAAGTTTATTGTCATACACATGGTACAATGTACATATGCACCAAAATTGTAAGTCTCTGTTCAGTTTCATTAAGAAATAAAGAAAACTACAATTGTAAACTAATTAATTAAATAAAAAAAGACAATAAATACATGATAAATATTCTCACAAATTCTCATGTGATAAAATTGTGCAGGCAGTTCGAATGTGCTGACAGAATCACCTTGTTGTAACAAGGGCAGATTCGTATCTGATAGCTGTTCTTGGGCTTAGAGGTGCTAGTTTTCAGGCTTCTGTATCTTCGACCTGAAGGTCATAATGAGAAAAGGATGTGACCGGGATGCTGGGGATCCTTGATAATGTTGGCTGCCTTCTTGAGGCAATGCCTCGCAATGATGTCTGCAGTGGACAGGAGGTCCGAGCCAAAGATAAACTTGGCTCTGTTGACATGATTTTTCTGGCAGCCAAGTTTCCCTTCTGTTGTTGCTTTAATGCCTGGATGACAGGGATATGGAGTTGATGAAAAATGTGCAGTCCAACACTCATCAACACTCCATTCTGGTACAGCCAATTGGACTTCCTCATGGTCTCTTGCTTTGAGGTTGAGGTTATCTAATAGGTGCTGCAGCAAAGGAGGAAAGTGTAGATCATCTGACACCAAAATACCTCCACAACAGGTACTGCCTCTCCCATCTATAGGTTCCATCATGACCTCACAATCAGCTCAAAAACCATTTGACTGGAGTGGAACCAAGTTATCCTTGAAATGCTGGGAAGACCAACTAATATGCTGGATCTTTGAAGCAAAGATGAAGCAAAAGTGAAGCTTGTGGAAAAACAGTGGTGTGTGAGTGATTGTACAGTTCTTGCCCAGATTTAATCCAAATGAATTTATTCCCATTGTTTTGCTGCAACTCCTTCAGTTGCTTTCAACTTACTAGGCTTTCAGGCCAGATGCCCACCTTGCTCCAACCCTACATCCATTTGGCTACAGTAATGTGGATGATGGTGACGTTGATTAATTGATCCCTTTTTTCCAATGCAGATGCATCCCGATTCCTTGATGCCCCTCAACTCAGCTGAAATTGGGACAGGCATCCTAGGTGGAAATACTGGTAGGATATTGCAGCTGAGCATTGCACAGTGTTCCTGTCAAGGTGCTCCTCAATGAAACATCAAGTGCAAAGTTGATGAGAAAGCTTGATAATAGTCTCACTAAACATAGTGCAGCAACAATACAAGAAGGTGAGGCAGGTTGTCAGGTAAAGAAGTTGACGGGAGTAATGAGGTATAGAATAGGCTTTAACTCCACAGTTGAAATCCTACTTGTGTGACAACTGCAGTTGAATCTCCTGTTTGTTCAACTGACAAAGTGAATGTGTAACCTTCCTCTGGTTACAAGTCTTGGGTTGAATGATTGCTGCCATCTGCTCTTCTCACCAAAGAAGATTATTCTGCACCTTGAGAAGAGAAAGCGAGACCTTGGCCACAGATACCTTCTTCTGTGCCTTTCCACAGCCAGGGGTGCTATCAGTGCACAGAGCCAAGTAATTTGATTAATTAGTGTCTCTTGTCTGATTTCACACATTATTTGGAAAAAAAATGAGTGCAAAGGCGCAGTCTAATGGACAACTTACGACGATTGCCCGAATAAAAGGGATATATCTTAAAATGTCAAGAAGTGCTGCAATCCTTTTTAAGTAAGTAAATGGCATTTCTCTTGTGCGCCAACTCAGCATTTGGATCTGAGTATGATGGTGGAGGGATATTAGTGTGACCGGCCCCTGAAAGTTGGGCTCGTATCAGAAGTATTTTACAAAGCAGCTAATCAATCTGACTTAGTTATTCCAATCTAGAGGAAATCACATCACGAAGGCTGTTGGCATTTCATTGAACGAGAAGAGTCCCAAGCGAACTGTTGCTTCTAACGATACATATTGTAAGTCTTAAGGCTCTATATTGAATTCAGCAATTTCAGAAGACAACCTTTTCCAGTTAATTTCAAATCGGGTCAAGTCTGATGGAATGTCATTGAGCTGTGGTTCGATTTTTCTCCACAAATGTTTTGCATTTCACTGTTCCGGCATTGTTCTGCTTTAATTCCACCCGCTTTCTCCTTTGTCTTCTGCCTTTTATACCGGCCCCAGAAAGATCACTTGTGACGAATCACCTTACCACCTTCCCTCAGCCAATATCACAACCATCTCTCTGTCTCCATCTGATACAGAAATCCCCTTTCTTCTCTCCATTTCTTCCCCTTCTCCACAACTTCAAACAACTTGTGTCTGACTTTTAATGGATCTGATGAAAAGTAATTGACTTGAAAAATTTCCCCTTGTTGCTCTCTCCACTGGACCTTCCAAACCTGTGATGTTTCCCGTCGGCCTGATTTTATTTCAGACCTTCTGGATTTTGAAAGCATTGATCCAAACACTCCCTTGTTTTGAAGATTCAATTCTGAGCAAGTGCAGCAAAAGAACAGGAGAGGTGGGGGGGGGGGGGTTGGAACATCCAGCCTTCATTCTTTTTTTGGAGGGGACACTATCTGTTTATTGAAAGGTTGCTGGCTTCACTGGCATCACACTGGGGAGAAAAGGATAGCTGGAAACAGGAGCCTCACATCCACTGGGACAAGCTGAGGTCCTCCAATTAGAGGTCCCTGGTCAAGGTGCTTTAAAGACGCCTA